>NC_135372.1:21977775-22280806 GCF_049243985.1 Paroedura picta
CTTATACGTACGAAAATCCCTATTGATTTACCTGTTTTTACAAGGAAATAAAATGTGAAAAAAATATTTCTACATCCCATGGCCTTTCCCAACCATTTAAGTTTTTCTCTTAAAGGGCTAACACTTCCCAAAAACCAATACAACGCCCACCCGGAACAATATATAAAGCTAAACCAACCGTTCACTGGGTACTTATACGTACGAAAATCCCTATTGATTTACCTGTTTTTACAAGGAAATAAAATGTGAAAAAAATATTTCTACATCCCATGGCCTTTCCCAACCATTTAAATTTTTCTCTTACAGGTCTAACACTTCTGAAAAACCAATACAACTCCCACCCGGAACAATATATAAAGCTAAACGAACCGTTCACTGGGTACTTATACGTACGAAAATCCCTATTGATTTACGTGTTTTTACAAGGAAATAAAATGTGAAAAAAATATTTCTACATCCCATGGCCTTTCCCAACCATTTAAATTTTTCTCTTAAAGGGCTAACACTTCCGAAAAAACAATACAACGCCCACCCGGAACAATATATAAAGCTAAACCAACCGTTCACTGGGTACTTATCCGTACGAAAATCCCTATTGATTTACCTGTTTTTACAAAGAAATAAAATGTGAAAAAAATATTTCTACATCCCATGGCCTTTCCCAACCATTTAAGTTTTTCTCTTAAAGGGCTAACACTTCCCAAAAACCAATACAACGCCCACCCGGAACAATATATAAAGCTAAACCAACCGTTCACTGGGTACTTATACGTACGAAAATCCCTATTGATTTACCTGTTTTTACAAGGAAATAAAATGTGAAAAAAATATTTCTACATCCCATGGCCTTTCCCAACCATTTAAATTTTTCTCTTACAGGTCTAACACTTCTGAAAAACCAATACAACTCCCACCCGGAACAATATATAAAGCTAAACGAACCGTTCACTGGGTACTTATACGTACGAAAATCCCTATTGATTTACGTGTTTTTACAAGGAAATAAAATGTGAAAAAAATATTTCTACATCCCATGGCCTTTCCCAACCATTTAAATTTTTCTCTTAAAGGGCTAACACTTCCGAAAAACCAATACAACGCCCACCCGGAACAATATATAAAGCTAAACGAACCGTTCACTGGGTACTTATCCGTACGAAAATCCCGATAGATTTACCTGTTTTTACAAGGAAATAAAATGTGAAAAAAATATTTCTACATCCCATGGCCTTTCCCAACCATTTAAATTCTTCTCTTAGAGGTCTAACACTTCCGAAAAACCAATACAACGCCCACCCGGACCAATATATAAAGCTAAACGAACCGTTCACTGGGTACTTATACGTACGAAAATCCCTATTGATTTACCTGTTTTTACAAGGAATAAAATGTGAAAAAAATATTTCTACATCCCATGGCCTTTCCCAACCATTTAAATTTTTCTCTTACAGGTGTAACACTTCCGAAAAACCAATACAACGCCCACCCGGAACAATATATAAAGCTAAACGAACCGTTCACTGGGTACTTATCCGTACGAAAATCCCTATTGATTTACCTGTTTTTACAAGGAATAAAATGTGAAAAAAATATTTCTATATCCCATGGCCTTTCCCAACCATTTAAATTTTTCTCTTACAGGTGTAACACTTCCGAAAAACCAATACAACGCCCACCCGGAACAATATATAAAGCTAAACGAACCGTTCACTGGGTACTTATACGTACGAAAATCCCTATTGATTTACCTGTTTTTACAAGGAAATAAAATGTGAAAAAAATATTTCTACATCCCATGGCCTTTCCCAACCATTTAAATTTTTCTCTTACAGGGCTAACACTTCCGAAAAACCAATACAACGCCCACCCGGACCAATATATAAAGCTAAACGAACCGTTCACTGGGTACTTATCCGTACGAAAATCCCTATGGATTTACCTGTTTTTACAAGGAAATAAAATGTGAAAAAAATATTTCTACATCCCATGGCCTTTCCCAACCATTTAAATTTTTCTCTTACAGGTCTAACACTTCCGAAAAACCAATACAACGCCCACCCGGAACAATATATAAAGCTAAACGAACCGTTCACTGGGTACTTATCCGTACGAAAATCCCTATTGATTTACCTGGTTTTACAAGGAAATAAAATTAAAAAAAAATATTTCTACATCCCATGGCCTTTCTCAACCATTTAAATTTTTCTCTTACAGGTCTAACACTTCTGAAAAACCAATACAACGCCCACCCGGACCAATATATAAAGCTAAACGAACCGTTCACTGGGTACTTATACGTACGAAAATCCCTATTGATTTACCTGTTTTTACAAGGAAATAAAATGTGAAAAAAATATTTCTACATCCCATGGCCTTTCCCAACCATTTAAGTTTTTCTCTTAAAGGGCTAACACTTCCCAAAAACCAATACAACGCCCACCCGGAACAATATATAAAGCTAAACCAACCGTTCACTGGGTACTTATACGTACGAAAATCCCTATTGATTTACCTGTTTTTACAAGGAAATAAAATGTGAAAAAAATATTTCTACATCCCATGGCCTTTCCCAACCATTTAAATTTTTCTCTTACAGGTCTAACACTTCTGAAAAACCAATACAACTCCCACCCGGAACAATATATAAAGCTAAACGAACCGTTCACTGGGTACTTATACGTACGAAAATCCCTATTGATTTACGTGTTTTTACAAGGAAATAAAATGTGAAAAAAATATTTCTACATCCCATGGCCTTTCCCAACCATTTAAATTTTTCTCTTAAAGGGCTAACACTTCCGAAAAACCAATACAACGCCCACCCGGAACAATATATAAAGCTAAACGAACCGTTCACTGGGTACTTATCCGTACGAAAATCCCTATTGATTTACCTGTTTTTACAAGGAAATAAAATGTGAAAAAAATATTTCTACATACCATGGCCTTTCCCAACCAATTAAATTTTTCTCTTACAGGTCTAACACTTCCGAAAAACCAATACAACGCCCACCCGGAACAATATATAAAGCTAAACGAACCGTTCACTGGGTACTTATCCGTACGAAAATCCCTATTGATTTACCTGGTTTTACAAGGAAATAAAATGTGAAAAAAAAATTTCTAAATCCCATGGCCTTTCCCAACCATTTAAATTTTTCTCTTACAGGTCTAACACTTCCGAAAAAACAATACAACGCCCACCCGGAACAATATATAAAGCTAAACCAACCGTTCACTGGGTACTTATCCGTACGAAAATCCCTATTGATTTACCTGTTTTTACAAAGAAATAAAATGTGAAAAAAATATTTCTACATCCCATGGCCTTTCCCAACCATTTAAGTTTTTCTCTTAAAGGGCTAACACTTCCCAAAAACCAATACAACGCCCACCCGGAACAATATATAAAGCTAAACCAACCGTTCACTGGGTACTTATACGTACGAAAATCCCTATTGATTTACCTGTTTTTACAAGGAAATAAAATGTGAAAAAAATATTTCTACATCCCATGGCCTTTCCCAACCATTTAAATTTTTCTCTTACAGGTCTAACACTTCTGAAAAACCAATACAACTCCCACCCGGAACAATATATAAAGCTAAACGAACCGTTCACTGGGTACTTATACGTACGAAAATCCCTATTGATTTACGTGTTTTTACAAGGAAATAAAATGTGAAAAAAATATTTCTACATCCCATGGCCTTTCCCAACCATTTAAATTTTTCTCTTAAAGGGCTAACACTTCCGAAAAACCAATACAACGCCCACCCGGAACAATATATAAAGCTAAACGAACCGTTCACTGGGTACTTATCCGTACGAAAATCCCGATAGATTTACCTGTTTTTACAAGGAAATAAAATGTGAAAAAAATATTTCTACATCCCATGGCCTTTCCTAACCATTAAAATTTTTCTCTTACAAGTCTAACACTTCCGAAAAACCAATACAACGCCCACCCGGAACAATATATTAAGGTAAACGAACCGTTCACTGGGTACTTATCCGTACGAAAATCCCTATTGATTTACCTGTTTTTACAAGGAAATAAAATTTGAAAAAAATATTTCTACATCCCATGGCCTTTCCCAACCATTTAAATTTTTCTCTTAAAGGGCTAACACTTCCGAAAAACCAATACAACGCCCACCCGGACCAATGTATAAAGCTAAACGAACCGTTCACTGGGTACTTATACGTACGAAAATCCCTATTGATTTACCTGTTTTTACAAGGAAATAAAATGTGAAAAAAATATTTCTACATACCATGGCCTTTCCCAACCAATTAAATTTTTCTCTTACAGGTCTAACACTTCCGAAAAACCAATACAACGCCCACCCGGAACAATATATAAAGCTAAACGAACCGTTCACTGGGTACTTATCCGTACGAAAATCCCTATTGATTTACCTGGTTTTACAAGGAAATAAAATGTGAAAAAAAAATTTCTAAATCCCATGGCCTTTCCCAACCATTTAAATTTTTCTCTTACAGGTCTAACACTTCCGAAAAAACAATACAACGCCCACCCGGAACAATATATAAAGCTAAACCAACCGTTCACTGGGTACTTATCCGTACGAAAATCCCTATTGATTTACCTGTTTTTACAAAGAAATAAAATGTGAAAAAAATATTTCTACATCCCATGGCCTTTCCCAACCATTTAAATATTTCTCTTACAGGTCTAACACTTCCGAAAAATTAATACAACGCCCACCCGGAACAATATATAAAGCTAAACGAACCGTTCACTGGGTACTTATCCGTACGAAAATCCCTATTGATTTACCTGTTTTTACAAGGAATAAAATGTGAAAAAAATATTTCTATATACCATGGCCTTTCCCAACCATTTAAATTTTTCTCTTACAGGTCTAACACTTCCGAAAAACCAATACAACGCCCACCCGGAACAATATATAAAGCTAAACGAACCGTTCACTGGGTACTTATCCATATAAAAATCCCTATGGATTTACCTGTTTTTACAAGGAAATAAAATGTGAAAAATATATTTCTACATCCCATGGCCTTTCCCAAGCATTTAAATTCTTCTCTTACAGGTCTAACACTTCCGAAAAACCAATACAACGCCCACCCGGACCAATATATAAAGCTAAACGAACCGTTCACTGGGTACTTATCCGTACGAAAATCCCGATAGATTTACCTGTTTTTACAAGGAAATAAAATGTGAAAAAAATATTTCTACATCCCATGGCCTTTCCCAACCATTTAGATTTTTCTCTTAAAGGGCTAACACTTCCAAAAAACCAATACAACGCCCACCCGGACCAATATATAAAGCTAAACGAACCGTTCACTGGGTACTTATACGTACGAAAATCCCTATTGATTTACCTGTTTTTACAAGGAAATAAAATGTGAAAAAAATATTTCTACATCCCATGGCCTTTCCCAACCATTTAAATTTTTTTCTTAAAGGTCTAACACTTCCTAAAAACCAATACAACGCCCACCCAGAACAATATATAAAGCTAAACGAACTGTTCACTGGGTACTTATCCGTACGAAAATCCCTATTGATTTACCTGTTTTTACAAGGAAATAAAATGTGAAAAAAATATTTCTACATCCCATGGCCTTTCCCAACCATTTAAATTTTGCTCTTACAGGTCTAACACTTCTGAAAAACCAATACAACTCCCACCCGGAACAATATATAAAGCTAAACGAACCGTTCACTGGGTACTTATACGTACGAAAATCCCTATTGATTTACCTGGTTTTACAAGGAAATAAAATGTGAAAAAAAAATTTCTACATCCCATGGCTTTTCCCAACCATTTAAATTTTTCTCTTAAAGGGCTAACACTTCCGAAAAACCAATACAACGCCCACCCGGAACAATATATAAAGCTAAACGAACCGTTCACTGGGTACTTATCCGTACGAAAATCCCGATAGATTTACCTGTTTTTACAAGGAAATAAAATGTGAAAAAAATATTTCTACATCCCATGGCCTTTCCCAATCATTTAAATTTTTCTCTTAAAGGGCTAACACTTCCGAAAAACCAATACAACGCCCACCGGGAACAATATATAAAGCTAAACCAACCGTTCACTGGGTACTTATCCGTACGAAAATCCCTATCGATTTACCTGTATTTACAAGGAAATAAAATGTGAAAAAAATATTTCTACATCCCATGGCCTTTCACAACCATTTAAATATTTCTCTTACAAGTCTAACACTTCCGAAAAACCAATACAACGCCCACCCGGAACAATATATAAAGCTAAACGAACCGTTCACTGGGTACTTATCCGTACGAAAATCCCTATTGATTTACCTGTTTTTACAAGGAAATAAAATGTGAAAAAAATATTTCTACATCCCATGGCCTTTCCCAACCATTTAAATTTTTCTCTTACAGGTCTAACACTTCCGAAAAAACAATACAACGCCCACCCGGAACAATATATAAAGCTAAACCAACCGTTCACTGGGTACTTATCCGTACAAAAATCCCTATTGATTTACCTGTTTTTACAAAGAAATAAAATGTGAAAAAAATATTTCTACATCCCATGGCCTTTCCCAACCATTTAAATTTTTCTCTTACAGGTCTAACACTTCCGAAAAACCAATACAACGCCCACCCGGAACAATATATAAAGCTAAACGAACCGTTCACTGGGTACTTATCCGTACGAAAATCCCTATTGATTTACCTGTTTTTACAAGGAATAAAATGTGAAAAAAATATTTCTATATACCATGGCCTTTCCCAACCATTTAAATTTTTCTCTTACAGGTGTAACACTTCCGAAAAACCAATACAACGCCCACCCGGAACAATATATAAAGCTAAACGAACCGTTCACTGGGTACTTATCCATATAAAAATCCCTATGGATTTACCTGTTTTTACAAGGAAATAAAATGTGAAAAATATATTTCTACATCCCATGGCCTTTCCCAAGCATTTAAATTCTTCTCTTACAGGTCTAACACTTCCGAAAAACCAATACAACGCCCACCCGGACCAATATATAAAGCTAAACGAACCGTTCACTGGGTACTTATACGTACGAAAATCCCTATTGATTTACCTGTTTTTACAAGGAAATAAAATGTGAAAAAAATATTTCTACATCCCATGGACTTTCCCAACCATTTAAGTTTTTCTCTTACAGGGCTAACACTTCCGAAAAACCAATACAACGCCCACCCGGAACAATATATAAAGCTAAACGAACCGTTCACTGGGTACTTATCCGTACGAAAATCCCGATAGATTTACCTGTTTTTACAAGGAAATAAAATGTGAAAAAAATATTTCTACATCCCATGGCCTTTCCCAACCATTTAGATTTTTCTCTTAAAGGGCTAACACTTCCAAAAAACCAATACAACGCCCACCCGGACCAATATATAAAGCTAAACGAACCGTTCACTGGGTACTTATCCGTACGAAAATCCCTATTGATTTACCTGTTTTTACAAGGAAATAAAATGTGAAAAAAATATTTCTACATCCCATGGCCTTTCCCAACCATTTAAATTTTTTTCTTAAAGGTCTAACACTTCCTAAAAACCAATACAACGCCCACCCAGAACAATATATAAAGCTAAACGAACTGTTCACTGGGTACTTATCCGTACGAAAATCCCTATTGATTTACCTGTTTTTACAAGGAAATAAAATGTGAAAAAAATATTTCTACATCCCATGGTCTTTCCGAACCATTTAAATTTTTTTCTTACAGGTCTAACACTTCCGAAAAACCAATACAACGCCCACCCGGAACAATATATAAAGCTAAACGAACCGTTCACTGGGTACTTATCCGTATGAAAATCCCTATTGATTTACCTGTTTTTACAAGGAAATAAAATGTGAAAAAAAGATTTCTACATCCCATGGCCTTTCCCAACCATTTAAATTTTTCTCTTAAAGGGCTAACACTTCCGAAAAACCAATACAACGCCCACCCGGACCAATGTATAAAGCTAAACGAACCGTTCACTGGGTACTTATACGTACGAAAATCCCTATTGATTTACCTGGTTTTACAAGGAAATAAAATGTGAAAAAAAAATTTCTAAATCCCATGGCCTTTCCCAACCATATAAATTTTTCTCTTAAAGGGCTAACACTTCCGAAAAACCAATACAACGCCCACCCGGACCAATGTATAAAGCTAAACGAACCGTTCACTGGGTACTTATCCGTACGAAAATCCCTATTGATTTACCTGGTTTTACAAGGAAATAAAATGTGAAAAAAATATTTCTATATCCCATGGCCTTTCCCAACCATTTAAATTTTTCTCTTACAGGTGTAACACTTCCGAAAAACCAATACAACGCCCACCCGTAACAATATATAAAGCTAAACGAACCGTTCACTGGGTACTTATACGTACCAAAATCCCTATGGATTTACCTGTTTTTACAAGGAAATAAAATGTGAAAAAAATATTTCTACATCCCATGGCCTTTCCCAACCATTTAAATTTTTTTCTTACAGGTCTAACACTTCCGAAAAAACAATACAACGCCCACCCGGAACAATATATAAAGCTAAACGAACTGTTCACTGGGTACTTATCCGTACGAAAATCCCTATTGATTTACCTGTTTTTACAAGGAAATAAAATGTGAAAAAAATATTTCTACATCCCATGGCCTTTCCCAACCATTTAAATTTTTCTCTTAAAGGGCTAACACTTCCGAAAAACCAATACAACGCCCACCCGGACCAATGTATAAAGCTAAACGAACCGTTCACTGGGTACTTATACGTACGAAAATCCCTATTGATTTACCTGGTTTTACAAGGAAATAAAATGTGAAAAAAAAATTTCTAAATCCCATGGCCTTTCCCAACCATATAAATTTTTCTCTTAAAGGGCTAACACTTCCGAAAAACCAATACAACGCCCACCCGGACCAATGTATAAAGCTAAACGAACCGTTCACTGGGTACTTATCCGTACGAAAATCCCTATTGATTTACCTGGTTTTACAAGGAAATAAAATGTGAAAAAAAAATTTCTAAATCCCATGGCCTTTCCCAACCATTTAAATTTTTCTCTTACAGGTCTAACACTACCGAAAAACCAATACAACGCCCACCCGGATCAATATATAAAGCTAAACCAACCGTTCACTGGGTACTTATCCGTACGAAAATCCCTATTGATTTACCTGTTTTTACAAAGAAATAAAATGTGAAAAAAATATTTCTACATCCCATGGCCTTTCCCAACCATTTAAATTTTTCTCTTACAGGTCTAACACTTCCGAAAAACCAATACAACGCCCACCCGGAACAATATATAAAGCTAAACGAACCGTTCACTGGGTACTTATCCGTACGAAAATCCCTATTGATTTACCTGTTTTTACAAGGAATAAAATGTGAAAAAAATATTTCTATATCCCATGGCCTTTCCCAACCATTTAAATTTTTCTCTTACAGGTGTAACACTTCCGAAAAACCAATACAACGCCCACCCGGAACAATATATAAAGCTAAACGAACCGTTCACTGGGTACTTATACGTACGAAAATCCCTATTGATTTACCTGTTTTTACAAGGAAATAAAATGTGAAAAAAATATTTCTACATCCCATGGCCTTTCCCAACCATTTAAATTTTTCTCTTACAGGGCTAACACTTCCGAAAAACCAATACAACGCCCACCCGGACCAATATATAAAGCTAAACGAACCGTTCACTGGGTACTTATCCGTACCAAAATCCCTATGGATTTACCTGTTTTTACAAGGAAATAAAATGTGAAAAAAATATTTCTACATCCCATGGCCTTTCCCAACCATTTAAATTTTTTTCTTACAGGTCTAACACTTCCGAAAAAACAATACAACGCCCACCCGGAACAATATATAAAGCTAAACGAACTGTTCACTGGGTACTTATCCGTACGAAAATCCCTATTGATTTACCTGTTTTTACAAGGAAATAAAATGTGAAAAAAATATTTCTACATCCCATGGCCTTTCCCAACCATTTAAATTTTTCTCTTACAGGTCTAACACTTCTGAAAAACCAATACAACGCCCACCCGGAACAATATATAAAGCTAAACGAACCGTTCACTGGGTACTTATCCGTACGAAAATCCCTATTGATTTACCTGTTTTTACAAGGAATAAAATGTGAAAAAAATATTTCTATATCCCATGGCCTTTCCCAACCATTTAAATTTTTCTCTTACAGGTGTAACACTTCCGAAAAACCAATACAACGCCCACCCGGAACAATATATAAAGCTAAACGAACCGTTCACTGGGTACTTATACGTACGAAAATCCCTATTGATTTACCTGTTTTTACAAGGAAATAAAATGTGAAAAAAATATTTCTACATCCCATGGCCTTTCCCAACCATTTAAATTTTTCTCTTACAGGGCTAACACTTCCGAAAAACCAATACAACGCCCACCCGGACCAATATATAAAGCTAAACGAACCGTTCACTGGGTACTTATCCGTACCAAAATCCCTATGGATTTACCTGTTTTTACAAGGAAATAAAATGTGAAAAAAATATTTCTACATCCCATGGCCTTTCCCAACCATTTAAATTTTTTTCTTACAGGTCTAACACTTCCGAAAAAACAATACAACGCCCACCCGGAACAATATATAAAGCTAAACGAACTGTTCACTGGGTACTTATCCGTACGAAAATCCCTATTGATTTACCTGTTTTTACAAGGAAATAAAATGTGAAAAAAATATTTCTACATCCCATGGCCTTTCCCAACCATTTAAATTTTTCTCTTACAGGTCTAACACTTCTGAAAAACCAATACAACGCCCACCCGGAACAATATATAAAGCTAAACGAACCGTTCACTGGGTACGTATCCATATAAAAATCCCTATGGATTTACCTGTTTTTACAAGGAAATAAAATGTGAAAAAAATATTTCTACATCCCATGGCCTTTCCCAACCATTTAAATTCTTCTCTTAGAGGTCTAACACTTCCGAAAAACCAATACAACGCCCACCCGGACCAATATATAAAGCTAAACGAACCGTTCACTGGGTACTTATACGTACGAAAATCCCTATTGATTTACCTGTTTTTACAAGGAATAAAATGTGAAAAAAATATTTCTACATCCCATGGCCTTTCCCAACCATTTAAATTTTTCTCTTACATGTGTAACACTTCCGAAAAACCAATACAACGCCCACCCGGAACAATATATAAAGCTAAACGAACCGTTCACTGGGTACTTATACGTACGAAAATCCCTATTGATTTACCTGTTTTTACAAGGAATAAAATGTGAAAAAAATATTTCTATATCCCATGGCCTTTCCCAACCATTTAAATTTTTCTCTTACAGGTGTAACACTTCCGAAAAACCAATACAACGCCCACCCGGAACAATATATAAAGCTAAACGAACCGTTCACTGGGTACTTATACGTACGAAAATCCCTATTGATTTACCTGTTTTTACAAGGAAATAAAATGTGAAAAAAATATTTCTACATCCCATGGCCTTTCCCAACCATTTAAATTTTTCTCTTACAGGTCTAACACTTCTGAAACACCAATACAACGCCCACCCGGAACAATATATAAAGCTAAACGAACCGTTCACTGGGTACGTATCCATATAAAAATCCCTATGGATTTACCTGTTTTTACAAGGAAATAAAATGTGAAAAAAATATTTCTACATCCCATGGCCTTTCCCAACCATTTAAATTCTTCTCTTAGAGGTCTAACACTTCCGAAAAACCAATACAACGCCCACCCGGACCAATATATAAAGCTAAACGAACCGTTCACTGGGTACTTATACGTACGAAAATCCCTATTGATTTACCTGTTTTTACAAGGAATAAAATGTGAAAAAAATATTTCTATATCCCATGGCCTTTCCCAACCATTTAAATTTTTCTCTTACAGGTCTAACACTTCCGAAAAACCAATACAACGCCCACCCGGAACAATATATAAAGCTAAACGAACCGTTCACTGGGTACTTATCCGTACGAAAATCCCTATTGATTTACCTGTTTTTACAAGGAAATAAAATGTGAAAAAAATATTTCTACATCCCATGGCCTTTCCCAACCATTTAAATTTTTTTCTTACAGGTCTAACACTTCCGAAAAAACAATACAACGCCCACCCGGAACAATATATAAAGCTAAACGAACTGTTCACTGGGTACTTATCCGTACGAAAATCCCTATTGATTTACCTGTTTTTACAAGGAAATAAAATGTGAAAAAAATATTTCTACATCCCATGGCCTTTCCCAACCATTTAAATTTTTCTCTTACAGGTCTAACACTTCTGAAAAACCAATACAACGCCCACCCGGAACAATATATAAAGCTAAACGAACCGTTCACTGGGTACGTATCCATATAAAAATCCCTATGGATTTACCTGTTTTTACAAGGAAATAAAATGTGAAAAAAATATTTCTACATCCCATGGCCTTTCCCAACCATTTAAATTCTTCTCTTAGAGGTCTAACACTTCCGAAAAACCAATACAACGCCCACCCGGACCAATATATAAAGCTAAACGAACCGTTCACTGGGTACTTATACGTACGAAAATCCCTATTGATTTACCTGTTTTTACAAGGAATAAAATGTGAAAAAAATATTTCTACATCCCATGGCCTTTCCCAACCATTTAAATTTTTCTCTTACAGGTGTAACACTTCCGAAAAACCAATACAACGCCCACCCGGAACAATATATAAAGCTAAACGAACCGTTCACTGGGTACTTATCCGTACGAAAATCCCTATTGATTTACCTGTTTTTACAAGGAATAAAATGTGAAAAAAATATTTCTATATCCCATGGCCTTTCCCAACCATTTAAATTTTTCTCTTACAGGTGTAACACTTCCGAAAAACCAATACAACGCCCACCCGGAACAATATATAAAGCTAAACGAACCGTTCACTGGGTACTTATACGTACGAAAATCCCTATTGATTTACCTGTTTTTACAAGGAATAAAATGTGAAAAAAATATTTCTATATCCCATGGCCTTTCCCAACCATTTAAATTTTTCTCTTACAGGTCTAACACTTCCGAAAAACCAATACAACGCCCACCCGGAACAATATATAAAGCTAAACGAACCGTTCACTGGGTACTTATCCGTACGAAAATCCCTATTGATTTACCTGTTTTTACAAGGAAATAAAATGTGAAAAAAATATTTCTACATCCCATGGCCTTTCCCAACCATTTAAATTTTTTTCTTACAGGTCTAACACTTCCGAAAAAACAATACAACGCCCACCCGGAACAATATATAAAGCTAAACGAACTGTTCACTGGGTACTTATCCGTATGAAAATCCCTATTGATTTACCTGTTTTTACAAGGAAATAAAATGTGAAAAAAATATTTCTACATCCCATGGCCTTTCCCAACCATTTAAATTTTTCTCTTACAGGTCTAACACTTCTGAAAAACCAATACAACGCCCACCTGGAACAATATATAAAGCTAAACGAACCGTTCACTGGGTACGTATCCATATAAAAATCCCTATGGATTTACCTGTTTTTACAAGGAAATAAAATGTGAAAAAAATATTTCTACATCCCATGGCCTTTCCCAACCATTTAAATTCTTCTCTTAGAGGTCTAACACTTCCGAAAAACCAATACAACGCCCACCCGGACCAATATATAAAGCTAAACGAACCGTTCACTGGGTACTTATACGTACGAAAATCCCTATTGATTTACCTGTTTTTACAAGGAATAAAATGTGAAAAAAATATTTCTACATCCCATGGCCTTTCCCAACCATTTAAATTTTTCTCTTACAGGTGTAACACTTCCGAAAAACCAATACAACGCCCACCCGGAACAATATATAAAGCTAAACGAACCGTTCACTGGGTACTTATCCGTACGAAAATCCCTATTGATTTACCTGTTTTTACAAGGAATAAAATGTGAAAAAAATATTTCTATATCCCATGGCCTTTCCCAACCATTTAAATTTTTCTCTTACAGGTGTAACACTTCCGAAAAACCAATACAACGCCCACCCGGAACAATATATAAAGCTAAACGAACCGTTCACTGGGTACTTATACGTACGAAAATCCCTATTGATTTACCTGTTTTTACAAGGAAATAAAATGTGAAAAAAATATTTCTACATCCCATGGCCTTTCCCAACCATTTAAATTTTTCTCTTACAGGTCTAACACTTCTGAAACACCAATACAACGCCCACCCGGAACAATATATAAAGCTAAACGAACCGTTCACTGGGTACGTATCCATATAAAAATCCCTATGGATTTACCTGTTTTTACAAGGAAATAAAATGTGAAAAAAATATTTCTACATCCCATGGCCTTTCCCAACCATTTAAATTCTTCTCTTAGAGGTCTAACACTTCCGAAAAACCAATACAACGCCCACCCGGACCAATATATAAAGCTAAACGAACCGTTCACTGGGTACTTATACGTACGAAAATCCCTATTGATTTAACTGTTTTTACAAGGAATAAAATGTGAAAAAAATATTTCTATATCCCATGGCCTTTCCCAACCATTTAAATTTTTCTCTTACAGGTGTAACACTTCCGAAAAACCAATACAACGCCCACCCGGAACAATATATAAAGCTAAACGAACCGTTCACTGGGTACTTATCCGTACGAAAATCCCTATTGATTTACCTGTTTTTACAAGGAATAAAATGTGAAAAAAATATTTCTATAACCCATGGCCTTTCCCAACCATTTAAATTTTTCTCTTACAGGTGTAACACTTCCGAAAAACCAATACAACGCCCACCCGGAACAATATATAAAGCTAAACGAACCGTTCACTGGGTACTTATACGTACGAAAATCCCTATTGATTTACCTGTTTTTACAAGGAAATAAAATGTGAAAAAAATATTTCTACATCCCATGGCCTTTCCCAACCATTTAAATTTTTCTCTTACAGGGCTAACACTTCCGAAAAACCAATACAACGCCCACCCGGACCAATATATAAAGCTAAACGAACCGTTCACTGGGTACTTCTCCGTACGAAAATCCCTATGGATTTACCTGTTTTTACAAGGAAATAAAATGTGAAAAAAATATTTCTACATCCCATGTCCTTTCCCAACCATTTAAATTTTTTTCTTACAGGTCTAACACTTCCGAAAAACCAATACAACGCCCACCCGGAACAATATATAAAGCTAAACGAACTGTTCACTGGGTACTTATCCGTACGAAAATCCCTTTTGATTTACCTGTTTTTACAAGGAAATAAAATGTGAAAAAAATATTTCTACATCCCATGGCCTTTCCCAAGCATTTAAATTCTTCTCTTACAGGTCTAACACTTCCGAAAAACCAATACAACGCCCACCCGGACCAATATATAAAGCTAAACGAACCGTTCACTGGGTACTTATACGTACGAAAATCCCTATTGATTTACCTGTTTTTACAAGGAAATAAAATGTGAAAAAAATATTTCTACATCCCATGGCCTTTCCCAACCATTTAAATTTTTCTCTTACAGGTCTAACACTTCTGAAACACCAATACAACGCCCACCCGGAACAATATATAAAGCTAAACGAACCGTTCACTGGGTACGTATCCATATAAAAATCCCTATGGATTTACCTGTTTTTACAAGGAAATAAAATGTGAAAAAAATATTTCTACATCCCATGGCCTTTCCCAACCATTTAAATTCTTCTCTTAGAGGTCTAACACTTCCGAAAAACCAATACAACGCCCACCCGGACCAATATATAAAGCTAAACGAACCGTTCACTGGGTACTTATACGTACGAAAATCCCTATTGATTTACCTGTTTTTACAAGGAATAAAATGTGAAAAAAATATTTCTATATCCCATGGCCTTTCCCAACCATTTAAATTTTTCTCTTACAGGTGTAACACTTCCGAAAAACCAATACAACGCCCACCCGGAACAATATATAAAGCTAAACGAACCGTTCACTGGGTACTTATCCGTACGAAAATCCCTATTGATTTACCTGTTTTTACAAGGAATAAAATGTGAAAAAAATATTTCTATAACCCATGGCCTTTCCCAACCATTTAAATTTTTCTCTTACAGGTGTAACACTTCCGAAAAACCAATACAACGCCCACCCGGAACAATATATAAAGCTAAACGAACTGTTCACTGGGTACTTATCCGTACGAAAATCCCTTTTGATTTACCTGTTTTTACAAGGAAATAAAATGTGAAAAAAATATTTCTACATCCCATGGCCTTTCCCAACCATTTAAATTTTTCTCTTACAGGTCTAACACTTCCGAAAAACCAATACAACGCCCACCCGGAACAATATATAAAGCTAAACGAACCGTTCACTGGGTACTTATCCATATAAAAATCCCTATGGATTTACCTGTTTTTACAAGGAAATAAAATGTGAAAAAAATATTTCTACATCCCATGGCCTTTCCCAAGCATTTAAATTCTTCTCTTACAGGTCTAACACTTCCGAAAAACCAATACAACGCCCACCCGGACCAATATATAAAGCTAAACGAACCGTTCACTGGGTACTTATACGTACGAAAATCCCTATTGATTTACCTGTTTTTACAAGGAAATAAAATGTGAAAAAAATATTTCTACATCCCATGGCCTTTCCCAACCATTTACATTTTTCTCTTACAGGTCTAACACTTCTGAAACACCAATACAACGCCCACCCGGAACAATATATAAAGCTAAACGAACCGTTCACTGGGTACGTATCCATATAAAAATCCCTATGGATTTACCTGTTTTTACAAGGAAATAAAATGTGAAAAAAATATTTCTACATCCCATGGCCTTTCCCAACCATTTAAATTCTTCTCTTAGAGGTCTAACACTTCCGAAAAACCAATACAACGCCCACCCGGACCAATATATAAAGCTAAACGAACCGTTCACTGGGTACTTATACGTACGAAAATCCCTATTGATTTACCTGTTTTTACAAGGAATAAAATGTGAAAAAAATATTTCTATATCCCATGGCCTTTCCCAACCATTTAAATTTTTCTCTTACAGGTGTAACACTTCCGAAAAACCAATACAACGCCCACCCGGAACAATATATAAAGCTAAACGAACCGTTCACTGGGTACTTATCCGTACGAAAATCCCTATTGATTTACCTGTTTTTACAAGGAATAAAATGTGAAAAAAATATTTCTATAACCCATGGCCTTTCCCAACCATTTAAATTTTTCTCTTACAGGTGTAACACTTCCGAAAAACCAATACAACGCCCACCCGGAACAATATATAAAGCTAAACGAACCGTTCACTGGGTACTTATACGTACGAAAATCCCTATTGATTTACCTGTTTTTACAAGGAAATAAAATGTGAAAAAAATATTTCTACATCCCATGGCCTTTCCCAACCATTTAAATTTTTCTCTTACAGGGCTAACACTTCCGAAAAACCAATACAACGCCCACCCGGACCAATATATAAAGCTAAACGAACCGTTCACTGGGTACTTCTCCGTACGAAAATCCCTATGGATTTACCTGTTTTTACAAGGAAATAAAATGTGAAAAAAATATTTCTACATCCCATGTCCTTTCCCAACCATTTAAATTTTTTTCTTACAGGTCTAACACTTCCGAAAAACCAATACAACGCCCACCCGGAACAATATATAAAGCTAAACGAACTGTTCACTGGGTACTTATCCGTACGAAAATCCCTTTTGATTTACCTGTTTTTTCAAGGAAATAAAATGTGAAAAAAATATTTCTACATCCCATGGCCTTTCCCAACCATTTAAATTTTTCTCTTACAGGTCTAACACTTCCGAAAAACCAATACAACGCCCACCCGGAACAATATATAAAGCTAAACGAACCGTTCACTGGGTACTTATCCATATAAAAATCCCTATGGATTTACCTGTTTTTACAAGGAAATAAAATGTGAAAAAAATATTTCTATAACCCATGGCCTTTCCCAACCATTTAAATTTTTCTCTTACAGGTGTAACACTTCCGAAAAACCAATACAACGCCCACCCGGAACAATATATAAAGCTAAACGAACCGTTCACTGGGTACTTATACGTACGAAAATCCCTATTGATTTACCTGTTTTTACAAGGAAATAAAATGTGAAAAAAATATTTCTACATCCCATGGCCTTTCCCAACCATTTAAATTTTTCTCTTACAGGGCTAACACTTCCGAAAAACCAATACAACGCCCACCCGGACCAATATATAAAGCTAAACGAACCGTTCACTGGGTACTTCTCCGTACGAAAATCCCTATGGATTTACCTGTTTTTACAAGGAAATAAAATGTGAAAAAAATATTTCTACATCCCATGTCCTTTCCCAACCATTTAAATTTTTTTCTTACAGGTCTAACACTTCCGAAAAACCAATACAACGCCCACCCGGAACAATATATAAAGCTAAACGAACTGTTCACTGGGTACTTATCCGTACGAAAATCCCTTTTGATTTACCTGTTTTTACAAGGAAATAAAATGTGAAAAAAATATTTCTACATCCCATGGCCTTTCCCAACCATTTAAATTTTTCTCTTACAGGTCTAACACTTCCGAAAAACCAATACAACGCCCACCCGGAACAATATATAAAGCTAAACGAACCGTTCACTGGGTACTTATCCATATAAAAATCCCTATGGATTTACCTGTTTTTACAAGGAAATAAAATGTGAAAAAAATATTTCTACATCCCATGGCCTTTCCCAACCATTTAAATTTTTCTCTTACAGGGCTAACACTTCCGAAAAACCAATACAACCCCCACCCGGACCGATATATAAAGCTAAACGAACCGTTCACTGGGTATTTATCCGTACGAAAATCCCTATTGATTTACCTGTTTTTACAAGGAAATAAAATGTGAAAAAATATTTCTACATCCTATGGCCTTTCCCAACCATTTAAATTTTTCTCTTACAAGTCTAACACTTCTGAAAAACCAATACAACGCCCACCCGGAACAATATATAAAGCTAAACGAACCGATCCCTGGGTACTTATCCGTACGAAAATCCCTATTGATTTACCTGTTTTTACAAGGAATAAAATGTGAAAAAAATATTTCTATATCCCATGGCCTTTCCCAACCATTTAAATTTTTCTCTTACACGTGTAACACTTCCGAAAAACCAATACAACGCCCACCCGGAACAATATATAAAGCTAAACGAACCGTTCACTGGGTACTTATCCGTACGAAAATCCCTATTGATTTACCTGTTTTTACAAGGAAATAAAATGTGAAAAAAATCTTTCTACATCCCATGGCCTTTACCAACCATTTAAATTTTTCTCTTACAGGTCTAACACTTCCGAAAAACCAATACAACGCCCACCCGGAACAATATATAAAGCTAAACGAACCGTTCACTGGGTACTTATCCGTACGAAAATCCCTATTGATTTACCTGGTTTTACAAGGAAATAAAATGAAAAAAAATATTTCTACATCCCATGGCCTTTCCCAACCATTTAAATTTTTCTCTTACAGGTCTAACACTTCCGAAAAACCAATACAACGCCCACCCGGACCGATATATAAAGCTAAACGAACCGTTCACTGGGTACTTATACGTACGAAAATCCCTATTGATTTACCTGTTTTTACAAGGAAATAAAATGTGAAAAAAATATTTCTACATCCCATGGCCTTTCCCAACCATTTAAATTTTTCTCTTACAGGGCTAACACTTCCGAAAAACCAATACAACCCCCACCCGGACCAATATATAAAGCTAAACGAACCGTTCACTGGGTACTTATCCGTACGAAAATCCCTATTGATTTACCTGTTTTTACAAGGAAATAAAATGTGAAAAAAATATTTCTACATCCCATGGCCTTTCCCAACCATTTAAAATTTCTCTTACAGGTCTAACCCTTCCGAAAAACCAATACAACGCCCACCCGGAACAATATATAAAGCTAAACGAACCGTTCACTGGGTACTTATCCGTATAAAAATCCCTATTGATTTACCTGTTTTTACAAGGAAATAAAATGTGAAAAAAATATTTCTACATCCCATGGCCTTTCCCAACCATTTAAATTCTTCTCTTACAGGTCTAACACTTCTGAAAAACCAATACAACGCCCCCCAGACCAATATATAAAGCTAAACGAACCGTTCACTGGGTACTTATACGTACGAAAATCCCGATAGATTTACCTGTTTTTACAAGGAAATAAAATGTGAAAAAAATATTTCTACATCCCATGGCCTTTCCCAACCATTTAAATTTTTCTCTTACAGGTCTAACACTTCTGAAAAACCAATACAACGCCCACCCGGAACAATATATAAATCTAAACGAACCGTTCACTGGGTACTTATACGTACGAAAATCCCTATTGATTTACCTGTTTTTACAAGGAATAAAATGTGAAAAAAATATTTCTATATCCCATGGCCTTTCCCAACCATTTAAATTTTTCTCTTACACGTGTAACACTTCCGAAAAACCAATACAACGCCCACCCGGAACAATATATAAAGCTAAACGAACCGTTCACTGGGTACTTATCCGTACGAAAATCCCTATTGATTTACCTGTTTTTACAAGGAAATAAAATGTGAAAAAAATCTTTCTACATCCCATGGCCTTTACCAACCATTTAAATTTTTCTCTTACAGGTCTAACACTTCCGAAAAACCAATACAACGCCCACCCGGAACGATATATAAAGCTAAACGAACCGTTCACTGGGTACTTATCCATATAAAAATCCCTATGGATTTACCTGTTTTTACAGGGAAATAAAATGTGAAAAAAATATTTCTACATCCCATGGCCTTTCCCAACCATTTAAATTCTTCTCTTAGAGGTCTAACACTTCCGAAAAACCAATACAACGCCCACCCGGACCAATATATAAAGCTAAACGAACCGTTCACTGGGTACTTATCCGTACGAAAATCCCTATTGATTTACGTGTTTTTACAAGGAAATAAAATGTGAAAAAAATATTTCTACATCCCATGGCCTTTCCCAACCATTTAAGTTTTTCTCTTACAGGGCTAACACTTCCGAAAAACCAATACAACGCCCACCCGGACCAATATATAAAGCTAAACGAACCGTTCACTGGGTACTTATCCGTACGAAAATCCCTATTGATTTACCTGTTTTTACAAGGAAATAAAATGTGAAAAAAATATTTCTACATCCCATGGCCTTTCCCAATCATTTAAATTTTTTTCTTACAGGTCTAACACTTCCGAAAAACCAATACAACGCCCACCCGGAACAATATATAAAGCTAAACGAACTGTTCACTGGGTACTTATCCGTACGAAAATCCCTATTGATTTACCTGTTTTTACAAGGAAATAAAATGTGAAAAAAATATTTCTACATCCCATGGCCTTTCCCAACCATTTAAATTTTTCTCTTACAGGTCTAAGACTTCCAAAAAACCAATACAACGCCCACCCGGAACAATATATAAAGCTAAACGAACCGTTCACTGGGTACTTATCCATATAAAAATCCCTATTGATTTAACTGTTTTTACAAGGAAATAAAATGTGAAAAAAATATTTCTACATCCCATGGCCTTTCCCAACCATTTAAATTCTTCTCTTACAGGTCTAACACTTCCGAAAAACCAATACAACGCCCACCCAGACCAATATATAAAGCTAAACGAACCGTTCACTGGGTACTTATACGTACGAAAATCCCGATAGATTTACCTGTTTTTACAAGGAAATAAAATGTGAAAAAAATATTTCTACATCCCATGGCCTTTCCCAACCATTTAAATTTTTCTCTTACAGGTCTAACACTTCCGAAAAACCAATACAACGCCCACCCGGAACAATATATAAAGCTAAACGAACCGTTCAATGGGTACGTATCCGTACGAAAATCCCTATTGATTTACCTGTTTTTACAAGGAAATAAAATGAAAAAAAAATATTTCTACATCCCATGGCCTTTCCCAACCATTTAAATTTTTCTCTTACAGGTCTAACACTTCCGAAAAACCAATACAACGCCCACCCGGACCGATATATAAAGCTAAACGAACCGTTCACTGGGTACTTATACGTACGAAAATCCCTATTGATTTACCTGTTTTTACAAGGAAATAAAATGTGAAAAAATATTTCTACATCCCATGGCCTTTCCCAACCATTTAAATTTTTCTCTTACAGGGCTAACACTTCCGAAAAACCAATACAACCCCCACCCGGACCAATATATAAAGCTAAACGAACCGTTCACTGGGTACTTATCTGTACGAAAATCCCTATTGATTTACCTGTTTTTACAAGGAAATAAAATGTGAAAAAAATATTTCTACATCCCATGGCCTTTCCCAACCATTTAAATTTTTCTCTTACAGGTCTAACACTTCCGAAAAACCAATACAACGCCCACCCGGAACAATATATAAAGCTAAACGAACCGTTCACTGGGTACTTATCCATATAAAAATCCCTATTGATTTACCTGTTTTTACAAGGAAATAAAATGTGAAAAAAATATTTTAAAACCCATGGCCTTTCCCAACCATTTAAATTCTTCTCTTACAGGTCTAACACTTCCGAAAAACCAATACAACGCACCCCCAGACCAATATATGAAGCTAAACGAACCGTTCACTGGGTACTTATACGTACGAAAATCCCGATAGATTTACCTGTTTTTACAAGGAAATAAAATGTGAAAAAAATATTTCTACATCCCATGGCCTTTCCCAACCATTTAAATTTTTCTCTTACAGTTCTAACACTTCCGAAAAACCAATACAACGCCCACCCGGAACAATATATAAAGCTAAACGAACCGTTCACTGGGTACTTATCCATATAAAAATCCCTATTGATTTAACTGTTTTTACAAGGAAATAAAATGTGAAAAAAATATTTCTACATCCCATGGCCTTTCCCAACCATTTAAATTCTTCTCTTACAGGTCTAACACTTCCGAAAAACCAATACAACGCCCACCCAGACCAATATATAAAGCTAAACGAACCGTTCACTGGGTACTTATACGTACGAAAATCCCGATAGATTTACCTGTTTTTACAAGGAAATAAAATGTGAAAAAAATATTTCTACATCCCATGGCCTTTCCCAACCATTTAAATTTTTCTCTTACAGGTCTAACACTTCCGAAAAACCAATACAACGCCCACCCGGAACAATATATAAAGCTAAACGAACCGTTCAATGGGTACTTATCCGTACGAAAATCCCTATTGATTTACCTGTTTTTACAAGGAAATAAAATGAAAAAAAAATATTTCTACATCCCATGGCCTTTCCCAACCATTTAAATTTTTCTCTTACAGGTCTAACACTTCCGAAAAACCAATACAACGCCCACCCGGACCGATATATAAAGCTAAACGAACCGTTCACTGGGTACTTATACGTACGAAAATCCCTATTGATTTACCTGTTTTTACAAGGAAATAAAATGTGAAAAAATATTTCTACATCCCATGGCCTTTCCCAACCATTTAAATTTTTCTCTTACAGGGCTAACACTTCCGAAAAACCAATACAACCCCCACCCGGACCAATATATAAAGCTAAACGAACCGTTCACTGGGTACTTATCTGTACGAAAATCCCTATTGATTTACCTGTTTTTACAAGGAAATAAAATGTGAAAAAAATATTTCTACATCCCATGGCCTTTCCCAACCATTTAAATTTTTCTCTTACAGGGCTAACACTTCCGAAAAACCAATACAACGCCCACCCGGAACAATATATAAAGCTAAACGAACCGTTCACTGGGTACTTATCCATATAAAAATCCCTATTGATTTACCTGTTTTTACAAGGAAATAAAATGTGAAAAAAATATTTTAAAACCCATGGCCTTTCCCAACCATTTAAATTCTTCTCTTACAGGTCTAACACTTCCGAAAAACCAATACAACGCACCCCCAGACCAATATATGAAGCTAAACGAACCGTTCACTGGGTACTTATACGTACGAAAATCCCGATAGATTTACCTGTTTTTACAAGGAAATAAAATGTGAAAAAAATATTTCTACATCCCATGGCCTTTCCCAACCATTTAAATTTTTCTCTTACAGTTCTAACACTTCCGAAAAACCAATACAACGCCCACCCGGAACAATATATAAAGCTAAACGAACCGTTCACTGGGTACTTATCCGTACGAAAATCCCTATTGATTTACCTGGTTTTACAAGGAAATAAAATGAAAAAAAAATATTTCTACATCCCATGGCCTTTCCCAACCATTTAAATTTTTCTCTTACAGGTCTAACACTTCCGAAAAACCAATACAACGCCCACCCGGACCGATATATAAAGCTAAACGAACCGTTCACTGGGTACTTATCCATATAAAAATCCCTATTGATTTACCTGTTTTTACAAGGAAATAAAATGTGAAAAAAATATTTCTACATCCCATGGCCTTTCCCAACCATTTAAATTTTTCTCTTACAGGGCTAACACTTCCGAAAAACCAATACAACCCCCACCCGGACCAATATATAAAGCTAAACGAACCGTTCACTGGGTATTTATCCGTACGAAAATCCCTATTGATTTACCTGTTTTTACAAGGAAATAAAATGTGAAAAAATATTTCTACATCCTATGGCCTTTCCCAACCATTTAAATTTTTCTCTTACAGGTCTAACACTTCCGAAAAACCAATACAACGCCCACCCGGAACAATATATAAAGCTAAACGAACCGATCCCTGGGTACTTATCCGTACGAAAATCCCTATTGATTTACCTGTTTTTACAAGGAATAAAATGTGAAAAAAATATTTCTATATCCCATGGCCTTTCCCAACCATTTAAATTTTTCTCTTACAGGTGTAACTCTTCCGAAAAACCAATACAACGCCCACCCGGAACAATATATAAAGCTAAACGAACCGTTCACTGGGTACTTATACGTACGAAAATCCCTATTGATTTACCTGTTTTTACAAGGAAATAAAATGTGAAAAAAATATTTCTACATCCCATGGCCTTTCCCAACCATTAAAATTTTTCTCTTACAGGGCTAACACTTCCGAAAAACCAATACAACGCCCACCCGGACCAATATATAAAGCTAAACGAACCGTTCACTGGGTACTTATCCGTACGAAAATCCCTATTGATTTACCTGGTTTTACAAGGAAATAAGATGTGAAAACAATATTTCTACATCCCATGGCCTTTCCCAACCATTTAAATTTTTCTCTTACAGGTCTAACACTTCCGAAAAACCAATACAACGCCCACCCGGACCAATATATAAAGCTAAACGAACCGTTCACTGGGTACTTATACGTACGAAAATCCCTATTGATTTACCTGTTTTTACAAGGAAATAAAATGTGAAAAAAATATTTCTGCATCCCATGGCCTTTCCCAACCATTTAAATTTTTCTCTTACAGGTCTAACACTTCCGAAAAACCAATACAACACCCACCCGGAACAATATATAAAGCTAAACGAACCGTTCACTGGGTACTTATACGTACGAAAATCCCTATTGATTTACCTGTTTTTACAAGGAAATAAAATGTGAAAAAAATATTTCTACATCCCATGGCCTTTCCCAACCATTAAAATTTTTCTCTTACAGGGCTAACACTTCCGAAAAACCAATACAACGCCCACCCGGACCAATATATAAAGCTAAACGAACCGTTCACTGGGTACTTATCCGTACGAAAATCCCGATAGATTTACCTGTTTTTACAAGGAAATAAAATGTGAAAAAAATATTTCTACATCCCATGGCCTTTCCCAACCATTTAAATTTTTTTCTTACAGGTCTAACACTTCCGAAAAACCAATACAACGCCCACCCGGACCAATATATAAAGCTAAATGAACCGTTCACTGGGTACTTATACGTACGAAAATCCCTATTGATTTACCTGTTTTTACAAGGAAATAAAATGTGAAAAAAATATTTCTACATCCCATGGCCTTTCCCAACCATTTAAATTTTTCTCTTACAGGTCTAACACTTCCGAAAAACCAATACAACGCCCACCCGGACCGATATATAAAGCTAAACGAACCGTTCACTGGGTACTTATACGTACGAAAATCCCTATTGATTTACCTGTTTTTACAAGGAAATAAAATGTGAAAAAAATATTTCTACATCACATGGCCTTTCCCAACCATTTAAATTTTTCTCTTGAAAGGCTAACACTTCCGAAAAACCAATACAACACCCACCCGGACCAATATATAAAGCTAAACGAACCGTTCACTGGGTACTTATACGTACGAAAATCCCTATTGATTTACCTGTTTTTACAAGGAAATAAAATGTGAAAAAATATTTCTACATCCCATGGCCTTTCCCAACCATTGAAGTTTTTCTCTTACAGGGCTAACACTTCCGAAAAACCAATACAACGCCCACCCGGAACAATATATAAAGCTAAATGAACCGTTCACTGGGTACTTATCCGTACGAAAATACCGATAGATTTACCTTTTTTTACAAGGAAATAAAATGTGAAAAAAATATTTCTACATCCCATGGCCTTTCCCAACCATTAAAATTTTTCTCTTAAAGGGCTAACACTTCTGAAAAACCAATACAACGCCCACCCGGACCAATATATAAAGCTAAATGAACCGTTCACTGGGTACTTATAAGTACGAAAATCCCTATTGATTTACCTGTTTTTACAAGGAAATAAAATGTGAAAAAAATATTTCTACATCCCATGGCCTTTCCCAACCATTTAAATTTTTCTCTTACAGGTCTAACACTTCCGAAAAACCAATACAACGCCCACCCGGACCGATATATAAAGCTAAACGAACCGTTCACTGGGTACTTATACGTACGAAAATCCCTATTGATTTACCTGTTTTTACAAGGAAATAAAATGTGAAAAAAATATTTCTACATCACATGGCCTTTCCCAACCATTTAAATTTTTCTCTTGAAAGGCTAACACTTCCGAAAAACCAATACAACACCCACCCGGACCAATATATAAAGCTAAACGAACCGTTCACTGGGTACTTATACGTACGAAAATCCCTATTGATTTACCTGTTTTTACAAGGAAATAAAATGTGAAAAAATATTTCTACATCCCATGGCCTTTCCCAACCATTGAAGTTTTTCTCTTACAGGGCTAACACTTCCGAAAAACCAATACAACGCCCACCCGGAACAATATATAAAGCTAAACGAACCGTTCACTGGGTACTTATCCGTACGAAAATCCCGATAGATTTACCTGTTTTTACAAGGAAATAAAATGTGAAAAAAATATTTCTACATCCCATGGCCTTTCCCAACCATTAAAATTTTTCTCTTAAAGGGCTAACACTTCTGAAAAACCAATACAACGCCCACCCGGACCAATATATAAAGCTAAATGAACCGTTCACTGGGTACTTATAAGTACGAAAATCCCTATTGATTTACCTGTTTTTACAAGGAAATAAAATGTGAAAAAAATATTTCTACATCCCATGGCCTTTCCCAACCATTTAAATTTTTCTCTTACAGGTCTAACACTTCCGAAAAACCAATACAACGCCCACCCGGACCGATATATAAAGCTAAACGAACCGTTCACTGGGTACTTATACGTACGAAAATCCCTATTGATTTACCTGTTTTTACAAGGAAATAAAATGTGAAAAAAATATTTCTACATCACATGGCCTTTCCCAACCATTTAAATTTTTCTCTTGAAAGGCTAACACTTCCGAAAAACCAATACAACACCCACCCGGACCAATATATAAAGCTAAACGAACCGTTCACTGGGTACTTATACGTACGAAAATCCCTATTGATTTACCTGTTTTTACAAGGAAATAAAATGTGAAAAAATATTTCTACATCCCATGGCCTTTCCCAACCATTGAAGTTTTTCTCTTACAGGGCTAACACTTCCGAAAAACCAATACAACGCCCACCCGGAACAATATATAAAGCTAAACGAACCGTTCACTGGGTACTTATCCGTACGAAAATCCCGATAGATTTACCTGTTTTTACAAGGAAATAAAATGTGAAAAAAATATTTCTACATCCCATGGCCTTTCCCAACCATTAAAATTTTTCTCTTAAAGGGCTAACACTTCTGAAAAACCAATACAACGCCCACCCGGACCAATATATAAAGCTAAATGAACCGTTCACTGGGTACTTATAAGTACGAAAATCCCTATTGATTTACCTGTTTTTACAAGGAAATAAAATGTGAAAAAAATATTTCTACATCCCATGGCCTTTCCCAACCATTTAAATTTTTCTCTTACAGGTCTAACACTTCCGAAAAACCAATACAACGCCCACCCGGACCGATATATAAAGCTAAACGAACCGTTCACTGGGTACTTATACGTACGAAAATCCCTATTGATTTACCTGTTTTTACAAGGAAATAAAATGTGAAAAAAATATTTCTACATCACATGGCCTTTCCCAACCATTTAAATTTTTCTCTTGAAAGGCTAACACTTCCGAAAAACCAATACAACACCCACCCGGACCAATATATAAAGCTAAACGAACCGTTCACTGGGTACTTATACGTACGAAAATCCCTATTGATTTACCTGTTTTTACAAGGAAATAAAATGTGAAAAAATATTTCTACATCCCATGGCCTTTCCCAACCATTGAAGTTTTTCTCTTACAGGGCTAACACTTCCGAAAAACCAATACAACGCCCACCCGGAACAATATATAAAGCTAAACGAACCGTTCACTGGGTACTTATCCGTACGAAAATACCGATAGATTTACCTTTTTTTACAAGGAAATAAAATGTGAAAAAAATATTTCTACATCCCATGGCCTTTCCCAACCATTAAAATTTTTCTCTTAAAGGGCTAACACTTCTGAAAAACCAATACAACGCCCACCCGGACCAATATATAAAGCTAAATGAACCGTTCACTGGGTACATATAAGTACGAAAATCCCTATTGATTTACCTGTTTTTACAAGGAAATAAAATGTGAAAAAAATATTTCTACATCCCATGGCCTTTCCCAACCATTTAAATTTTTCTCTTACAGGTCTAACACTTCCGAAAAACCAATACAACGCCCACCCGGACCGATATATAAAGCTAAACGAACCGTTCACTGGGTACTTATACGTACGAAAATCCCTATTGATTTACCTGTTTTTACAAGGAAATAAAATGTGAAAAAAATATTTCTACATCACATGGCCTTTCCCAACCATTTAAATTTTTCTCTTGAAAGGCTAACACTTCCGAAAAACCAATACAACACCCACCCGGACCAATATATAAAGCTAAACGAACCGTTCACTGGGTACTTATACGTACGAAAATCCCTATTGAATTACCTGTTTTTACAAGGAAATAAAATGTGAAAAAATATTTCTACATCCCATGGCCTTTCCCAACCATTGAAGTTTTTCTCTTACAGGGCTAACACTTCCGAAAAACCAATACAACGCCCACCCGGAACAATATATAAAGCTAAACGAACCGTTCACTGGGTACTTATCCGTACGAAAATCCCGATAGATTTACCTGTTTTTACAAGGAAATAAAATGTGAAAAAAATATTTCTACATCCCATGGCCTTTCCCAACCATTAAAATTTTTCTCTTAAAGGGCTAACACTTCTGAAAAACCAATACAACGCCCACCCGGACCAATATATAAAGCTAAATGAACCGTTCACTGGGTACTTATAAGTACGAAAATCCCTATTGATTTACCTGTTTTTACAAGGAAATAAAATGTGAAAAAAATATTTCTACATCCCATGGCCTTTCCCAACCATTTAAATTTTTCTCTTACAGGTCTAACACTTCCGAAAAACCAATACAACGCCCACCCGGACCGATATATAAAGCTAAACGAACCGTTCACTGGGTACTTATACGTACGAAAATCCCTATTGATTTACCTGTTTTTACAAGGAAATAAAATGTGAAAAAAATATTTCTACATCACATGGCCTTTCCCAACCATTTAAATTTTTCTCTTGAAAGGCTAACACTTCCGAAAAACCAATACAACACCCACCCGGACCAATATATAAAGCTAAATGAACCGTTCACTGGGTACTTATAAGTACGAAAATCCCTATTGATTTACCTGTTTTTACAAGGAAATAAAATGTGAAAAAAATATTTCTACATCCCATGGCCTTTCCCAACCATTTAAATTTTTCTCTTACAGGTCTAACACTTCCGAAAAACCAATACAACGCCCACCCGGACCGATATATAAAGCTAAACGAACCGTTCACTGGGTACTTATACGTACGAAAATCCCTATTGATTTACCTGTTTTTACAAGGAAATAAAATGTGAAAAAAATATTTCTACATCACATGGCCTTTCCCAACCATTTAAATTTTTCTCTTGAAAGGCTAACACTTCCGAAAAACCAATACAACACCCACCCGGACCAATATATAAAGCTAAACGAACCGTTCACTGGGTACTTATACGTACGAAAATCCCTATTGATTTACCTGTTTTTACAAGGAAATAAAATGTGAAAAAATATTTCTACATCCCATGGCCTTTCCCAACCATTGAAGTTTTTCTCTTACAGGGCTAACACTTCCGAAAAACCAATACAACGCCCACCCGGAACAATATATAAAGCTAAACGAACCGTTCACTGGGTACTTATCCGTACGAAAATCCCGATAGATTTACCTGTTTTTACAAGGAAATAAAATGTGAAAAAAATATTTCTACATCCCATGGCCTTTCCCAACCATTAAAATTTTTCTCTTAAAGGGCTAACACTTCTGAAAAACCAATACAACGCCCACCCGGACCAATATATAAAGCTAAATGAACCGTTCACTGGGTACTTATAAGTACGAAAATCCCTATTGATTTACCTGTTTTTACAAGGAAATAAAATGTGAAAAAAATATTTCTACATCCCATGGCCTTTCCCAACCATTTAAATTTTTCTCTTACAGGTCTAACACTTCCGAAAAACCAATACAACGCCCACCCGGACCGATATATAAAGCTAAACGAACCGTTCACTGGGTACTTATACGTACGAAAATCCCTATTGATTTACCTGTTTTTACAAGGAAATAAAATGTGAAAAAAATATTTCTACATCACATGGCCTTTCCCAACCATTTAAATTTTTCTCTTGAAAGGCTAACACTTCCGAAAAACCAATACAACACCCACCCGGACCAATATATAAAGCTAAACGAACCGTTCACTGGGTACTTATACGTACGAAAATCCCTATTGATTTACCTGTTTTTACAAGGAAATAAAATGTGAAAAAATATTTCTACATCCCATGGCCTTTCCCAACCATTGAAGTTTTTCTCTTACAGGGCTAACACTTCCGAAAAACCAATACAACGCCCACCCGGAACAATATATAAAGCTAAACGAACCGTTCACTGGGTACTTATCCGTACGAAAATCCCGATAGATTTACCTGTTTTTACAAGGAAATAAAATGTGAAAAAAATATTTCTACATCCCATGGCCTTTCCCAACCATTAAAATTTTTCTCTTAAAGGGCTAACACTTCTGAAAAACCAATACAACGCCCACCCGGACCAATATATAAAGCTAAATGAACCGTTCACTGGGTACTTATAAGTACGAAAATCCCTATTGATTTACCTGTTTTTACAAGGAAATAAAATGTGAAAAAAATATTTCTACATCCCATGGCCTTTCCCAACCATTTAAATTTTTCTCTTACAGGTCTAACACTTCCGAAAAACCAATACAACGCCCACCCGGACCGATATATAAAGCTAAACGAACCGTTCACTGGGTACTTATACGTACGAAAATCCCTATTGATTTACCTGTTTTTACAAGGAAATAAAATGTGAAAAAAATATTTCTACATCACATGGCCTTTCCCAACCATTTAAATTTTTCTCTTGAAAGGCTAACACTTCCGAAAAACCAATACAACACCCACCCGGACCAATATATAAAGCTAAACGAACCGTTCACTGGGTACTTATACGTACGAAAATCCCTATTGATTTACCTGTTTTTACAAGGAAATAAAATGTGAAAAAATATTTCTACATCCCATGGCCTTTCCCAACCATTGAAGTTTTTCTCTTACAGGGCTAACACTTCCGAAAAACCAATACAACGCCCACCCGGAACAATATATAAAGCTAAACGAACCGTTCACTGGGTACTTATCCGTACGAAAATACCGATAGATTTACCTTTTTTTACAAGGAAATAAAATGTGAAAAAAATATTTCTACATCCCATGGCCTTTCCCAACCATTAAAATTTTTCTCTTAAAGGGCTAACACTTCTGAAAAACCAATACAACGCCCACCCGGACCAATATATAAAGCTAAATGAACCGTTCACTGGGTACTTATAAGTACGAAAATCCCTATTGATTTACCTGTTTTTACAAGGAAATAAAATGTGAAAAAAATATTTCTACATCCCATGGCCTTTCCCAACCATTTAAATTTTTCTCTTACAGGTCTAACACTTCCGAAAAACCAATACAACGCCCACCCGGACCGATATATAAAGCTAAACGAACCGTTCACTGGGTACTTATACGTACGAAAATCCCTATTGATTTACCTGTTTTTACAAGGAAATAAAATGTGAAAAAAATATTTCTACATCACATGGCCTTTCCCAACCATTTAAATTTTTCTCTTGAAAGGCTAACACTTCCGAAAAACCAATACAACACCCACCCGGACCAATATATAAAGCTAAACGAACCGTTCACTGGGTACTTATACGTACGAAAATCCCTATTGAATTACCTGTTTTTACAAGGAAATAAAATGTGAAAAAATATTTCTACATCCCATGGCCTTTCCCAACCATTGAAGTTTTTCTCTTACAGGGCTAACACTTCCGAAAAACCAATACAACGCCCACCCGGAACAATATATAAAGCTAAACGAACCGTTCACTGGGTACTTATCCGTACGAAAATCCCGATAGATTTACCTGTTTTTACAAGGAAATAAAATGTGAAAAAAATATTTCTACATCCCATGGCCTTTCCCAACCATTAAAATTTTTCTCTTAAAGGGCTAACACTTCTGAAAAACCAATACAACGCCCACCCGGACCAATATATAAAGCTAAATGAACCGTTCACTGGGTACTTATAAGTACGAAAATCCCTATTGATTTACCTGTTTTTACAAGGAAATAAAATGTGAAAAAAATATTTCTACATCCCATGGCCTTTCCCAACCATTTAAATTTTTCTCTTACAGGTCTAACACTTCCGAAAAACCAATACAACGCCCACCCGGACCGATATATAAAGCTAAACGAACCGTTCACTGGGTACTTATACGTACGAAAATCCCTATTGATTTACCTGTTTTTACAAGGAAATAAAATGTGAAAAAAATATTTCTACATCACATGGCCTTTCCCAACTATTTAAATTTTTCTCTTGAAAGGCTAACACTTCCGAAAAACCAATACAACACCCACCCGGACCAATATATAAAGCTAAACGAACCGTTCACTGGGTACTTATACGTACGAAAATCCCTATTGATTTACCTGTTTTTACAAGGAAATAAAATGTGAAAAAATATTTCTACATCCCATGGCCTTTCCCAACCATTGAAGTTTTTCTCTTACAGGGCTAACACTTCCGAAAAACCAATACAACGCCCACCCGGAACAATATATAAAGCTAAACGAACCGTTCACTGGGTACTTATCCGTACGAAAATCCCGATAGATTTACCTGTTTTTACAAGGAAATAAAATGTGAAAAAAATATTTCTACATCCCATGGCCTTTCCCAACCATTAAAATTTTTCTCTTAAAGGGCTAACACTTCTGAAAAACCAATACAACGCCCACCCGGACCAATATATAAAGCTAAATGAACCGTTCACTGGGTACTTATACGTACGAAAATCCCTATTGATTTACCTGTTTTTACAAGTAAATAAAATGTGAAAAAAATATTTCTACATCCCATGGCCTTTCCCAACCATTTAAATTTTTCTCTTACAGGTCTAACACTTCCGAAAAACCAATACAACGCCCACCCGGACCGATATATAAAGCTAAACGAACCGTTCACTGGGTACTTATACGTACGAAAATCTCTATTGATTTACCTGTTTTTACAAGGAAATAAAATGTGAAAAAAATATTTCTACATCACATGGCCTTTCCCAACCATTTAAATTTTTCTCTTGAAAGGCTAACACTTCCGAAAAAACAATACAACACCCACCCGGACCAATATATAAAGCTAAACGAACCGTTCACTGGGTACTTATACGTACGAAAATCCCTATTGATTTACCTGTTTTTACAAGGAAATAAAATGTGAAAAAATATTTCTACATCCCATGGCCTTTCCCAACCATTGAAGTTTTTCTCTTACAGGGCTAACACTTCCGAAAAACCAATACAACGCCCACCCGGAACAATATATAAAGCTAAACGAACCGTTCACTGGGTACTTATCCGTACGAAAATCCCGATAGATTTACCTGTTTTTACAAGGAAATAAAATGTGAAAAAAATATTTCTACATCCCATGGCCTTTCCCAACCATTAAAATTTTTCTCTTAAAGGGCTAACACTTCTGAAAAACCAATACAACGCCCACCCGGACCAATATATAAAGCTAAATGAACCGTTCACTGGGTACTTATACGTACGAAAATCCCTATTGATTTACCTGTTTTTACAAGGAAATAAAATGTGAAAAAAATATTTCTACATCCCATGGCCTTTCCCAACCAATTAAATTTTTCTCTTACAGGTCTAACACTTCCGAAAAACCAATACAACGCCCACCCGGAACAATATATAAAGCTAAACGAACCGTTCACTGGGTACTTATCCGTACGAAAATCCCTATTGATTTACCTGGTTTTACAAGGAAATAAAATGTGAAAAAAATATTTCTACATCCCATGGCCTTTCCCAACCATTTAAATTTTTCTCTTACAGGTCTAACACTTCCGAAAAACCAATACAACGCCCACCCGGACCGATATATAAAGCTAAACGAACCGTTCACTGGGTACTTATACGTACGAAAATCCCTATTGATTTACCTGTTTTTACAAGGAAATAAAATGTGAAAAAAATATTTCTACATCACATGGCCTTTCCCAACCATTTAAATTTTTCTCTTCAAAGGCTAACACTTCCGAAAAACCAATACAACACCCACCCGGACCAATATATAAAGCTAAACGAACCGTTCACTGGGTACTTATACGTACGAAAATCCCTATTGATTTACCTGTTTTTACAAGGAAATAAAATGTGAAAAAATATTTCTACATCCCATGGCCTTTCCCAACCATTGAAGTTTTTCTCTTACAGGGCTAACACTTCCGAAAAACCAATACAACGCCCACCCGGAACAATATATAAAGCTAAACGAACCGTTCACTGGGTACTTATCCGTACGAAAATCCCGATAGATTTACCTGTTTTTACAAGGAAATAAAATGTGAAAAAAATATTTCTACATCCCATGGCCTTTCCCAACCATTAAAATTTTTCTCTTAAAGGGCTAACACTTCTGAAAAACCAATACAACGCCCACCCGGACCAATATATAAAGCTAAAGGAACCGTTCACTGGGTACTTATACATACGAAAATCCCTATTGATTTACCTGTTTTTACAAGGAAATAAAATGTGAAAAAATATTTCTACATCCCATGGCCTTTCCCAACCAATTAAATTTTTCTCTTACAGGTCTAACACTTCCGAAAAACCAATACAACGCCCACCCGGAACAATATATAAAGCTAAACGAACCGTTCACTGGGTACTTATCCGTACGAAAATCCCTATTGATTTACCTGGTTTTACAAGGAAATAAAATGTGAAAAAAATATTTCTACATCCCATGGCCTTTCCCAACCATTTAAATTTTTCTCTTACAGGTCTAACACTTCCGAAAAACCAATACAACGCCCACCCGGAACAATATATAAAGCTAAACCAACCGTTCACTGGGTACTTATCCGTACGAAAATCCCTATTGATTTACCTGTTTTTACAAGGAAATAAAATGTGAAAAAAATATTTCTACATCCCATGGCCTTTCCCAACCATTTAAATTTTTCTCTTACAGGTCTAACACTTCCGAAAAACCAATACAACGCCCACCCGGAACAATATATAAAGCTAAACGAACCGTTCACTGGGTACTTATCCGTACGAAAATCCCTATTGATTTACCTGTTTTTACAAGGAAATAAAATGTGAAAAAAATATTTCTACATCCCATGGCCTTTCCCAACCATTTAAATTTTTCTCTTAAAGGGCTAACACTTCCGAAAAACCAATACAACGCCCACCCGGACCAATGTATAAAGCTAAACGAACCGTTCACTGGGTACTTATCCGTACGAAAATCCCTATTGATTTACCTGTTTTTACAAGGAAATAAAATGTGAAAAAAATATTTCTACATCCCATGGCCTTTCCCAACCATTTAAATTTTTCTCTTACAGGTCTAACACTTCCGAAAAACCAATACAACGCCCACCCGGAACAATATATAAAGCTAAACGAACCGTTCACTGGGTACTTATCCGTACGAAAATCCCTATTGATTTACCTCGTTTTACAAGAAAATAAAATGAAAAAAAAATATTTCTACATCCCATGGCCTTTCCCAACCATTTAAATTTTTCTCTTACAGGTCTAACACTTCCGAAAAACCAATACAACGCCCACCCGGACCGATATATAAAGCTAAACGAACCGTTCACTGGGTACTTATCTGTACGAAAATCCCTATTGATTTACCTGTTTTTACAAGGAAATAAAATGTGAAAAAAATATTTCTACATCCCATGGCTTTTCCCAACGATTTAAATTTTTCTCTTACATTTCTAACACTTCCGAAAAACCAATACAACGCCCACCAGGACCAATATATAAAGCTAAACGAACCGTTCACTGCGTACTTATACGTACGAAAATCCCTATTTATTTACCTGTTTTTACAAGGAAATAAAATGTGAAAAAAATATTTCTACATCCCATGGCCTTTCCCAACCATTTAAATTTTTCTCTTACAGGTCTAACACTTCCGAAAAACCAATACAACGCCCACCCGGATCAATACATAAAGCTAAACGAACCGTTCACTGGGTACTTATACGTACGAAAATCCCTATAGATTTACCTGTTTTTACAAGGAAATAAAATGTGAAAACAATACTTCTACATCCCATGGCCTTTCCCAACCATTTAAATTTTTCTCTTACAAGTCTAACACTTCCGAAAAACCAATACAACGCCCACCCGGACCAATATATAAAGCTAAACGAACCGTTCACTGGGTACTTATCCGTACGAAAATCCCTATTGATTTACCTGTTTTTACAAGGAAATAAAATGTGAAAAAAATATTTCTACATCCCATGGCCTTTCCCAACCATTTAAATTTTTCTCTTACAGGTCTAACACTTCCGAAAAACCAATACAACGCCCACCAGGACCAATATATAAAGCTAAACGAACCGTTCACTGGGTACTTATCCGTACGAAAATCCCTATTGATTTACCTGGTTTTACAAGGAAATAAAATGTGAAAAAAAAATTTCTACATCCCATGGCCTTTCCCAACCATTTAAATTTTTCTCTTACAGGTCTAACACTTCCGAAAAACCAATACAACGCCCACCCGGAACAATATATAAAGCTAAACCAACCGTTCACTGGGTACTTATCCGTACGAAAATCCCTATTGATTTACCTGGTTTTACAAGGAAATAAAATGTGAAAAAAAATATTTCTACATCCCATGGCCTTTCCCAACCATTTATATTTTTCTCTTACAGGTCTAACACTTCTGAAAAACCAATACAACGCCCACCCGGACCAATATATAAAGCTAAACGAACCGTTCACTGGGTATTTATCCGTACGAAAATCCCTATTGATTTACCTGTTTTTGCAAGGAATAAAATGTGAAAAAAAATATTTCTATATCCCATGGCCTTTCCCAACCATTTAAATTTTTCTCTTACAAGTATAACACTTCCGAAAAACCAATACAACGCCCACCCGGAACAATATATAAAGCTAAACGAACCGTTCACTGGGTACTTATCCGTACGAAAATCCCTATTGATTTACCTGTTTTTACAAGGAAATAAAATGTGAAAAAAATATTTCTACATCGCATGGCCTTTCCCAACCATTTAAATTTTTCTCTTACAGGGCTAACACTTCCGAAAAACCTATACAACGCCCACCCGGACCAATATATAAAGCTAAACGAATCGTTCACTTGGTACTTATAAGTACGAAAATCCCGATAGATTTACCTGTTTTTACAAGGAAATAAAATGTGAAAAAAATATTTCTACATCCCATGGCCTTTCCCAACCATTTAAATTTTTCTCTTAAAGGGATAACACTTCCGAAAAACCAATACAACGCCCACCCGGACCAATATATAAAGCTAAACGAACCGTTCACTGGGTACTTATACGTACGAAAATCCCTATTGATTTACCTGTTTTTACAAGGAAATAAAATGTGAAAAAAATATTTCTACATCCCATGGCCTTTCCCAACCATTTAAATTTTTCTCTTACAGGGCTAACACTTCCGAAAAACCGATACAACGCCCACCCGGAACAATATATAAAGCTAAACGAACTGTTCACTGGGTACTTATCCGTACGAAAATCCCTATTGATTTACCTGTTTTTACAAGGAAATAAAATGTGAAAAAAATATTTCTACATCCCATGGCCTTTCCCAACCATTTAAATTTTTCTCTTACAGGTCTAACACTTCCGAAAAACCAATACAACGCCCACCCGGAACAATATATAAAGCTAAACGAACCGTTCACTGGGTACTTATCCATATAAAAATCCCTATTGATTTACCTGTTTTTACAAGGAAATAAAATGTGAAAAAAATATTTCTACATCCCATGGCCTTTCCCAACCATTTAAATTCTTCTCTTACAGGTCAAACACTTCCGAAAAACCAATACAACGCCCACCCGGACCAATATATAAAGCTAAACGAACCGTTCACTGGGTACTTATACGTACATAAATCCCTATTGATTTACCTGTTTTTACAAGGAAATAAAATGTGAAAAAAATATTTCTACATCCCATGGCCTTTCCCAACCATTTAAATTTTTCTCTTACAGGGCTAACACTTCCGAAAAACCTATACAACGCCCACCCGGACCAATATATAAAGCTAAACGAATCGTTCACTGGGTACTTATAAGTATGAAAATCCCGATAGATTTACCTGTTTTTACAAGGAAATAAAATGTGAAAAAAATATTTCTACATCCCATGGCCTTTCCCAACCATTTAAATTTTTCTCTTAAAGGGCTAACACTTCCGAAAAACCAATACAACGCCCACCCGGACCAATATATAAAGCTAAACGAACCGTTCACTGGGTACTTATACGTACGAAAATCCCTATTGATTTACCTGTTTTTACAAGGAAATAAAATGTGAAAAAAATATTTCTACATCCCATGGCCTTTCCCAACCGTTTAAATTTTTCTCTTACAATTCTAACACTTCCGAAAAACCAATACAACGCCCACCTGGAACAATATATAAAGCTAAACGAACCGTTCACTGGGTACTTATCCGTACGAAAATCCCTATTGATTTACCTGGTTTTACAAGGAAATAAAATGTGAAAAAATATTTCTACATCCCATGGCCTTTCCCAACCATTGAAGTTTTTCTCTTACAGGGCTAACACTTCCGAAAAACCAATACAACGCCCACCCGGAACAATATATAAAGCTAAACGAACCGTTCACTGGGTACTTATCCGTACGAAAATCCCGATAGATTTACCTGTTTTTACAAGGAAATAAAATGTGAAAAAAATATTTCTACATCCCATGGCCTTTCCCAACCATTAAAATTTTTCTCTTAAAGGGCTAACACTTCTGAAAAACCAATACAACGCCCACCCGGACCAATATATAAAGCTAAAGGAACCGTTCACTGGGTACTTATACATACGAAAATCCCTATTGATTTACCTGTTTTTACAAGGAAATAAAATGTGAAAAAATATTTCTACATCCCATGGCCTTTCCCAACCAATTAAATTTTTCTCTTACAGGTCTAACACTTCCGAAAAACCAATACAACGCCCACCCGGAACAATATATAAAGCTAAACGAACCGTTCACTGGGTACTTATCCGTACGAAAATCCCTATTGATTTACCTGGTTTTACAAGGAAATAAAATGTGAAAAAAATATTTCTACATCCCATGGCCTTTCCCAACCATTTAAATTTTTCTCTTACAGGTCTAACACTTCCGAAAAACCAATACAACGCCCACCCGGAACAATATATAAAGCTAAACCAACCGTTCACTGGGTACTTATCCGTACGAAAATCCCTATTGATTTACCTGTTTTTACAAGGAAATAAAATGTGAAAAAAATATTTCTACATCCCATGGCCTTTCCCAACCATTTAAATTTTTCTCTTACAGGTCTAACACTTCCGAAAAACCAATACAACGCCCACCCGGAACAATATATAAAGCTAAACGAACCGTTCACTGGGTACTTATCCGTACGAAAATCCCTATTGATTTACCTGTTTTTACAAGGAAATAAAATGTGAAAAAAATATTTCTACATCCCATGGCCTTTCCCAACCATTTAAATTTTTCTCTTAAAGGGCTAACACTTCCGAAAAACCAATACAACGCCCACCCGGACCAATGTATAAAGCTAAACGAACCGTTCACTGGGTACTTATCCGTACGAAAATCCCTATTGATTTACCTGTTTTTACAAGGAAATAAAATGTGAAAAAAATATTTCTACATCCCATGGCCTTTCCCAACCATTTAAATTTTTCTCTTACAGGTCTAACACTTCCGAAAAACCAATACAACGCCCACCCGGAACAATATATAAAGCTAAACGAACCGTTCACTGGGTACTTATCCGTACGAAAATCCCTATTGATTTACCTCGTTTTACAAGAAAATAAAATGAAAAAAAAATATTTCTACATCCCATGGCCTTTCCCAACCATTTAAATTTTTCTCTTACAGGTCTAACACTTCCGAAAAACCAATACAACGCCCACCCGGACCGATATATAAAGCTAAACGAACCGTTCACTGGGTACTTATCTGTACGAAAATCCCTATTGATTTACCTGTTTTTACAAGGAAATAAAATGTGAAAAAAATATTTCTACATCCCATGGCTTTTCCCAACGATTTAAATTTTTCTCTTACATTTCTAACACTTCCGAAAAACCAATACAACGCCCACCAGGACCAATATATAAAGCTAAACGAACCGTTCACTGCGTACTTATACGTACGAAAATCCCTATTTATTTACCTGTTTTTACAAGGAAATAAAATGTGAAAAAAATATTTCTACATCCCATGGCCTTTCCCAACCATTTAAATTTTTCTCTTACAGGTCTAACACTTCCGAAAAACCAATACAACGCCCACCCGGATCAATACATAAAGCTAAACGAACCGTTCACTGGGTACTTATACGTACGAAAATCCCTATAGATTTACCTGTTTTTACAAGGAAATAAAATGTGAAAACAATACTTCTACATCCCATGGCCTTTCCCAACCATTTAAATTTTTCTCTTACAAGTCTAACACTTCCGAAAAACCAATACAACGCCCACCCGGACCAATATATAAAGCTAAACGAACCGTTCACTGGGTACTTATCCGTACGAAAATCCCTATTGATTTACCTGTTTTTACAAGGAAATAAAATGTGAAAAAAATATTTCTACATCCCATGGCCTTTCCCAACCATTTAAATTTTTCTCTTACAGGTCTAACACTTCCGAAAAACCAATACAACGCCCACCAGGACCAATATATAAAGCTAAACGAACCGTTCACTGGGTACTTATCCGTACGAAAATCCCTATTGATTTACCTGGTTTTACAAGGAAATAAAATGTGAAAAAAAAATTTCTACATCCCATGGCCTTTCCCAACCATTTAAATTTTTCTCTTACAGGTCTAACACTTCCGAAAAACCAATACAACGCCCACCCGGAACAATATATAAAGCTAAACCAACCGTTCACTGGGTACTTATCCGTACGAAAATCCCTATTGATTTACCTGGTTTTACAAGGAAATAAAATGTGAAAAAAAATATTTCTACATCCCATGGCCTTTCCCAACCATTTATATTTTTCTCTTACAGGTCTAACACTTCTGAAAAACCAATACAACGCCCACCCGGACCAATATATAAAGCTAAACGAACCGTTCACTGGGTATTTATCCGTACGAAAATCCCTATTGATTTACCTGTTTTTGCAAGGAATAAAATGTGAAAAAAAATATTTCTATATCCCATGGCCTTTCCCAACCATTTAAATTTTTCTCTTACAAGTATAACACTTCCGAAAAACCAATACAACGCCCACCCGGAACAATATATAAAGCTAAACGAACCGTTCACTGGGTACTTATCCGTACGAAAATCCCTATTGATTTACCTGTTTTTACAAGGAAATAAAATGTGAAAAAAATATTTCTACATCGCATGGCCTTTCCCAACCATTTAAATTTTTCTCTTACAGGGCTAACACTTCCGAAAAACCTATACAACGCCCACCCGGACCAATATATAAAGCTAAACGAATCGTTCACTTGGTACTTATAAGTACGAAAATCCCGATAGATTTACCTGTTTTTACAAGGAAATAAAATGTGAAAAAAATATTTCTACATCCCATGGCCTTTCCCAACCATTTAAATTTTTCTCTTAAAGGGATAACACTTCCGAAAAACCAATACAACGCCCACCCGGACCAATATATAAAGCTAAACGAACCGTTCACTGGGTACTTATACGTACGAAAATCCCTATTGATTTACCTGTTTTTACAAGGAAATAAAATGTGAAAAAAATATTTCTACATCCCATGGCCTTTCCCAACCATTTAAATTTTTCTCTTACAGGGCTAACACTTCCGAAAAACCGATACAACGCCCACCCGGAACAATATATAAAGCTAAACGAACTGTTCACTGGGTACTTATCCGTACGAAAATCCCTATTGATTTACCTGTTTTTACAAGGAAATAAAATGTGAAAAAAATATTTCTACATCCCATGGCCTTTCCCAACCATTTAAATTTTTCTCTTACAGGTCTAACACTTCCGAAAAACCAATACAACGCCCACCCGGAACAATATATAAAGCTAAACGAACCGTTCACTGGGTACTTATCCATATAAAAATCCCTATTGATTTACCTGTTTTTACAAGGAAATAAAATGTGAAAAAAATATTTCTACATCCCATGGCCTTTCCCAACCATTTAAATTCTTCTCTTACAGGTCAAACACTTCCGAAAAACCAATACAACGCCCACCCGGACCAATATATAAAGCTAAACGAACCGTTCACTGGGTACTTATACGTACATAAATCCCTATTGATTTACCTGTTTTTACAAGGAAATAAAATGTGAAAAAAATATTTCTACATCCCATGGCCTTTCCCAACCATTTAAATTTTTCTCTTACAGGGCTAACACTTCCGAAAAACCTATACAACGCCCACCCGGACCAATATATAAAGCTAAACGAATCGTTCACTGGGTACTTATAAGTATGAAAATCCCGATAGATTTACCTGTTTTTACAAGGAAATAAAATGTGAAAAAAATATTTCTACATCCCATGGCCTTTCCCAACCATTTAAATTTTTCTCTTAAAGGGCTAACACTTCCGAAAAACCAATACAACGCCCACCCGGACCAATATATAAAGCTAAACGAACCGTTCACTGGGTACTTATACGTACGAAAATCCCTATTGATTTACCTGTTTTTACAAGGAAATAAAATGTGAAAAAAATATTTCTACATCCCATGGCCTTTCCCAACCGTTTAAATTTTTCTCTTACAATTCTAACACTTCCGAAAAACCAATACAACGCCCACCTGGAACAATATATAAAGCTAAACGAACCGTTCACTGGGTACTTATCCGTACGAAAATCCCTATTGATTTACCTGGTTTTACAAGGAAATAAAATGTGAAAAAAATATTTCTACATCCCATGGCCTTTCCCAACCATTTAAATTTTTCTCTTACAGGTCTAACACTTCCGAAAAACCAATACAACGCCCACCCGGAACAATATATAAAGCTAAACCAACCGTTCACTGGGTACTTATCCGTACGAAAATCCCTATTGATTTACCTGTTTTTACAAGGAAATAAAATGTGAAAAAAATATTTCTACATCCCATGGCCTTTCCCAACCATTTAAATTTTTCTCTTACAGGTCTAACACTTCCGAAAAACCAATACAACGCCCACCCGGACCAATATATAAAGCTAAACGAACCGTTCACTGGGTATTTATCCGTACGAAAATCCCTATAGATTTACCTGTTTTTACAAGTAAATAAAATGTGAAAAAAAATATTTCTACATCCCATGGCCTTTCCCAACCATTTAAATTTTTCTCTTACAGGTCTAACACTTCCGAAAAACCAATACAACGCCCACCCGGACCAATATATAAAGCTAAACGAACCGTTCACTGGGTATTTATCCGTACGAAAATCCCTATTGATTTACCTGTTTTTACAAGGAAATAAAATGTGAAAAAAATATTTCTACATCCCATGGCCTTTCCCAACCATTTAAATTTTTCTCTTACAGGGCTAACACTTCCGAAAAACCAATACAACGCCCACCCGGAACAATATATAAAGCTAAACGAACTGTTCAATGGGTACTTATCCGTACGAAAATCCCTATTGATTTACCTGTTTTTACAAGGAAATAAAATGTGAAAAAAATATTTCTACATCCCATGGCCTTTCCCAACCATTTAAATTTTTCTCTTACAGGTCTAACACTTCCGAAAAACCAATACAACGCCCACCCGGAACAATATATAAAGCTAAACGAACCGTTCACTGGGTACTTATCCATATAAAAATCCCTATTGATTTACCTGTTTTTACAAGGAAATAAAATGTGAAAAAAATATTTCTACATCCCATGGCCTTTCCCAACCATTTAAATTCTTCTCTTACAGGTCTAACACTTCCGAAAAACCAATACAACGCCCACCCGGACCAATATAAAAAGCTAAACGAACCGTTCACTGGGTACTTATACGTACATAAATCCCTATTGATTTACCTGTTTTTACAAGGAAATAAAATGTGAAAAAAATATTTCTACATCCCATGGCCTTTCCCAACCATTTAAATTTTTCTCTTACAGGGCTAACACTTACGAAAAACCAATACAACGCCCACCCGGAAAAATATATAAAGCTAAACGAACCGTTCACTGGGTACTTATCCGTATGAAAATCCCGATAGATTTACGTGTTTTTACAAGGAAATAAAATGTGAAAAAAATATTTCTACATCCCATGGCCTTTCCCAACCATTTAAATTTTTCTCTTACAGGTCTAACACTTCCGAAAAACCAATACAACGCCCACCCGGAACAATATATAAAGCTAAACGAACCGTTCACTGGGTACTTATCCGTACGAAAATCCCTATTGATCTACCTGGTTTTACAAGGAAATAAAATGTGAAAAAAATATTTCTACATCCCATGGCCTTTCCCAACCAATTAAATTTTTCTCTTACAGGTCTAACACTTCCGAAAAACCAATACAACGCCCACCCGGAACAATATATAAAGCTAAACCAACCGTTCACTGGGTACTTATCCGTACGAAAATCCCTATTGATTTACCTGTTTTTACAAGGAAATAAAATGTGAAAACAATACTTCTACATCCCATGGCCTTTCCCAACCATTTAAATTTTTCTCTTACAAGTCTAACACTTCCGAAAAACCAATACAACGCCCACCCGGACCAATATATAAAGCTAAACGAACCGTTCACTGGGTACTTATACGTACAAAAATCCCTATTGATTTACCTGTTTTTACAAGGAAATAAAATGTGAAAACAATACTTCTACATCCCATGGCCTTTCCCAACCATTTAAATTTTTCTCTTACAAGTCTAACACTTCCGAAAAACCAATACAACGCCCACCCGGACCAATATATAAAGCTAAACGAACCGTTCACTGGGTACTTATACGTACAAAAATCCCTATTGATTTACCTGTTTTTACAAGGAAATAAAATGTGAAAAAATTATTTCTACATCCCATGGCCTTTCCCAACCATTTAAATTTTTCTCTTACAGGTCTAACACTTCTGAAAAACCAATACAACGCCCACCTGGACCAATATATAAAGCTAAACGAACCGTTCACTGGGTACTTATACGTACGAAAATCCCTATTGATTTACCTGTTTTTACAAGGAAATAAAATGTGAAAAAAATATTTCTACATCCCATGGCCTTTCCCAACCATTTAAATTTTTCTCTTACAAGGCTAACACTTCCGAAAACCAATACAACGCCCACCCGGACCAATATATAAAGCTAAACGAACCGTTCACTGGGTATTTATCCGTACGAAAATCCCTATAGATTTACCTGTTTTTACAAGTAAATAAAATGTGAAAAAAAATATTTCTACATCCCATGGCCTTTCCCAACCATTTAAATTTTTCTCTTACAGGTCTAACACTTCCGAAAAACCAATACAACGCCCACCCGGACCAATATATAAAGCTAAATGAACCGTTCACTGGATATTTATCCGTACGAAAATCCCTATTGATTTACCTGTTTTTACAAGGAAATAAAATGTGAAAAAAATATTTCTACATCCCATGGCCTTTCCCAACCATTTAAATTTTTCTCTTACAGGTCTAACACTTCCGAAAAACCAATACAACGCCCACCCGGAACAATATATAAAGCTAAACGAACCGTTCACTGGGTACTTATCCGTACGAAAATCCCTATTGATTTACCTGTTTTTACAAGGAATAAAATGTGAAAAAAATATTTCTATATCCCATGGCCTTTCCCAACCATTTAAATTTTTCTCTTACAGGTGTAACACTTCCGAAAAACCAATACAACGCCCACCCGGAACAATATATAAAGCTAAACGAACCGTTCACTGGGTACTTATACGTACGAAAATCCCTATTGATTTACCTGTTTTTACAAGGAAATAAAATGTGAAAAAAATATTTCTACATCCCATGGCCTTTCCCAACCATGTAAATTTTTCTCTTACAGGGCTAACACTTCCGAAAAACCGATACAACGCCCACCCGGAACAATATATAAAGCTAAACGAACTGTTCACTGGGTACTTATCCGTACGAAAATCCCTATTGATTTACCTGTTTTTACAAGGAAATAAAATGTGAAAAAAATATTTCTACATCCCATGGCCTTTCCCAACCATTTAAATTTTTCTCTTACAGGTCTAACACTTCCGAAAAACCAATACAACGCCCACCCGGAACAATATATAAAGCTAAACGAACCGTTCACTGGGTACTTATCCATATAAAAATCCCTATTGATTTACCTGTTTTTACAAGGAAATAAAATGTGAAAAAAATATTTCTACATCCCATGGCCTTTCCCAACCATTTAAATTCTTCTCTTACAGGTCAAACACTTCCGAAAAACCAATACAACGCCCACCCAGACCAATATATAAAGCTAAACGAACCGTTCACTGGGTACTTATACGTACATAAATCCCTATTGATTTACCTGTTTTTACAAGGAAATAAAATGTGAAAAAAATATTTCTACATCCCATGGCCTTTCCCAACCATTTAAATTTTTCTCTTACAGGGCTAACACTTCCGAAAAACCAATACAACGCCCACCCGGAACAATATATAAAGCTAAACGAACCGTTCACTGGGTACTTATCCGTACGAAAATCCCGATAGATTTACGTGTTTTTACAAGGAAATAAAATGTGAAAAAAATATTTCTACATCCCATGGCCTTTCCCAACCATTTAAATTTTTCTCTTACAGGTCTAACACTTCCAAAAAACCAATACAACGCCCACCCGGAACAATATATAAAGCTAAACGAACCGTTCACTGGGTACTTATCCGTACGAAAATCCCTATTGATTTACCTGGTTTTACAAGGAAATAAAATGTGAAAAAAATATTTCTACATCCCATGGCCTTTCCCAACCAATTAAATTTTTCTCTTACAGGTCTAACACTTCCGAAAAACCAATACAACGCCCACCCGGAACAATATATAAAGCTAAACCAACCGTTCACTGGGTACTTATCCGTACGAAAATCCCTATTGATTTACCTGTTTTTACAAGGAAATAAAATATGAAAACAATACTTCTACATCCCATGGCCTTTCCCAACCATTTAAATTTTTCTCTTACAAGTCTAACACTTCCGAAAAACCAATACAACGCCCACCCGGACCAATATATAAAGCTAAACGAACCGTTCACTGGGTACTTATACGTACAAAAATCTCTATTGATTTACCTGTTTTTACAAGGAAATAAAATGTGAAAAAAATATTTCTACATCCCATGGCCTTTCCCAACCATTTAAATTTTTCTCTTACAGGTCTAACACTTCCGAAAAACCAATACAACGCCCACCTGGAACAATATATAAAGCTAAACGAACCGTTCACTGGGTACTTATCCGTACGAAAATCCCTATTGATTTACCTGATTTTACAAGGAAATAAAATGTGAAAAAAATATTTCTACATCCCATGGCCTTTCCCAACCATTTAAATTTTTCTCTTACAGGGCTAACACTTCGGAAAAACCAATACAACGCCCACCCGGACCAATATATAAAGCTAAACGAACCGTTCACTGGGTACTTATACGTATGAAAATCCCTATTGATTTACCTGTTTTTACAAGGAAATAAAATGTGAAAAAAATATTTCTACATCCCATGGCCTTTCCCAACCATTTAAATTTTTCTCTTACAAGGCTAACACTTCCGAAAACCAATACAACGCCCACCCGGACCAATATATAAAGCTAAACGAACCGTTCACTGGGTATTTATCCGTACGAAAATCCCTATAGATTTACCTGGTTTTACAAGGAAATAAAATGTGAAAAAAATATTTCTACATCCCATGGCCTTTCCCAACCAATTAAATTTTTCTCTTACAGGTCTAACACTTCCGAAAAACCAATACAACGCGCACCCGGAACAATATATAAAGCTAAACCAACCGTTCACTGGGTACTTATCCGTACGAAAATCCCGATTGATTTACCTGTTTTTACAAGGAAATAAAATATGAAAACAATACTTCTACATCCCATGGCCTTTCCCAACCATTTAAATTTTTCTCTTACAAGTCTAACACTTCCGAAAAACCAATACAACGCCCACCCGGACCAATATATAAAGCTAAACGAACCGTTCACTGGGTACTTATACGTACAAAAATCCCTATTGATTTACCTGTTTTTACAAGGAAATAAAATGTGAAAAAAATATTTCTACATCCCATGGCCTTTCCCAACCATTTAAATTTTTCTCTTACAAGTCTAACACTTCTGAAAAACCAATACAACGCCCACCTGGAACAATATATAAAGCTAAACGAACCGTTCACTGGGTACTTATCCGTACGAAAATCCCTATTGATTTACCTGATTTTACAAGGAAATAAAATGTGAAAAAAATATTTCTACATCCCATGGCCTTTCCCAACCATTTAAATTTTTCTCTTACAGGTCTAACACTTTCGAAAAACCAATACAACGCCCACCCGGAACAATATATAAAGCTAAACCAACCGTTCACTGGGTACTTATCCGTACGAAAATCCCTATTGATTTACCTGTTTTTACAAGGAAATAAAATATGAAAACAATACTTCTACATCCCATGGCCTTTCCCAACCATTTAAATTTTTCTCTTACAAGGCTAACACTTCCGAAAACCAATACAACGCCCACCCGGACCAATATATAAAGCTAAACGAACCGTTCACTGGGTATTTATCCGTACGAAAATCGCTATAGATTTACCTGTTTTTACAAGTAAATAAAATGTGGAAAAAAATATTTCTACATCCCATGGCCTTTCCCAACCATTTAAATTTTTCTCTTACAGGTCTAACACTTCCGAAAAACCAATACAACGCCCACCCGGACCAATATATAAAGCTAAACGAACCGTTCACTGGGTATTTATCCGTACGAAAATCCCTATTGATTTACCTGTTTTTACAAGGAAATAAAATGTGAAAAAAATATTTCTACATCCCATGGCCTTTCCCAACCATTTAAATTTTTCTCTTACAGGTCTAACACTTCCGAAAAACCAATACAACGCCCACCCGGAACAATATATAAAGCTAAACGAACCGTTCACTGGGTACTTATCCGTACGAAAATCCCTATTGATTTACCTGTTGTTACAAGGAATAAAATGTGAAAAAAATATTTCTATATCCCATGGCCTTTCCCAACCGTTTAAATTTTTCTCTTACAGGTGTAACACTTCCGAAAAACCAATACAACGCCCACCCGGAACAATATATAAAGCTAAACGAACCGTTCACTGGGTACTTATACGTACGAAAATCCCTATTGATTTACCTGTTTTTACAAGGAAATAAAATGTGAAAAAAATATTTCTACATCCCATGGCCTTTCCCAACCATTTAAATTTTTCTCTTACAGGGCTAACACTTCCGAAAAACCAATACAACGCCCACCCGGAACAATATATAAAGCTAAACGAACTGTTCACTGGGTACTTATCCGTACGAAAATCCCTATTGATTTACCTGTTTTTACAAGGAAATAAAATGTGAAAAAAATATTTCTACATCCCATGGCCTTTCCCAACCATTTAAATTTTTCTCTTACAGGTCTAACACTTCTGAAAAACCAATACAACGCCCACCCGGAACAATATATAAAGCTAAACGAACCGTTCACTGGGTACTTATCCATATAAAAATCCCTATTGATTTACCTGTTTTTACAAGGAAATAAAATGTGAAAAAAATATTTCTACATCCCATGGCCTTTCCCAACCATTTAAATTCTTCTCTTACAGGTCTAACACTTCCGAAAACCAATACAACGCCCACCCGGAACAATATATAAAGCTAAACGAACCGTTCACTGGGTACTTATCCATATAAAAATCCCTATTGATTTACCTGTTTTTACAAGGAAATAAAATGTGAAAAAAATATTTCTACATCCCATGGCCTTTCCCAACCATTTAAATTTTTCTCTTACAAGGCTAACACTTCCGAAAACCAATACAACGCCCACCCGGACCAATATATAAAGCTAAACGAACCGTTCACTGGGTATTTATCCGTACGAAAATCCCTATAGATTTACCTGTTTTTACAAGTAAATAAAATGTGAAAAAAAATATTTCTACATCCCATGGCCTTTCCCAACCATTTAAATTTTTCTCTTACAGGTCTAACACTTCCGAAAAACCAATACAACGCCCACCCGGACCAATATATAAAGCTAAACGAACCGTTCACTGGGTACTTATCCGTACGAAAATCCCTATTGATCTACCTGGTTTTACAAGGAAATAAAATGTGAAAAAAATATTTCTACATACCATGGATTTTCCCAACCATTTAAATTTTTCTCTTACAGGTCTAACACTTCCGAAAAACCAATACAACGCCCCCCCGGAACAATATATAAAGCTAAACGAACCGTTCACTGGGTACTTATCCGTACGAAAATCCCTATTGATTTACCTGTTTTTACAAGGAATAAAATGTGAAAAAAATATTTCTATATCCCATGGCCTTTCCCAACCATTTAAATTTTTCTCTTACAGGTGTAACACTTCCGAAAAACCAATACAACGCCCACCCGGAACAATATATAAAGCTAAACAAACCGTTCACTGGGTACTTATACGTACGAAAATCCCTATTGATTTACCTGTTTTTAGAAGGAAATAAAATGTGAAAAAAATATTTCTACATCCCATGGCCTTTCCCAACCATTTAAATTTTTCTCTTACAGGGCTAACACTTCCGAAAAACCAATACAACGCCCACCCGGAACAATATATAAAGCTAAACGAACTGTTCACTGGGTACTTATCCGTACGAAAATTCCTATTGATTTACCTGTTTTTAGAAGGAAATAAAATGTGAAAAAAATATTTCTACATCCCATGGCCTTTCCCAACCATTTAAATTTTTCTCTTACAGGTCTAACACTTCTGAAAAACCAATACAACGCCCACCCGGAACAATATATAAAGCTAAACGAACCGTTCACTGGGTACTTATCCATATAAAAATCCCTATTGATTTACCTGTTTTTACAAGGAAATAAAATGTGAAAAAAATATTTCTACATCCCATGGCCTTTCCCAACCATTTAAATTCTTCTCTTACAGGTCTAACACTTCCGAAAAACCAATACAACGCCCACCCGGACCAATATATAAAGCTAAACGAACCGTTCACTGGGTACTTATACGTACATAAATCCCTATTGATTTACCTGTTTTTACAAGGAAATAAAATGTGAAAAAAATATTTCTACATCCCATGGCCTTTCCCAACCATTTAAATTTTTCTCTTACAGGGCTAACACTTCCGAAAAACCAATACAACGCCCACCCGGAACAATATATAAAGCTAAACGAACCGTTCACTGGGTACTTATCCGTACGAAAATCCTGATAGATTTACGTGTTTTTACAAGGAAATAAAATGTGAAAAAAATATTTCTACATCCCATGGCCTTTCCCAACCATTTAAATTTTTCTCTTACAGGTCTAACACTTCCGAAAAATCAATACAACGCCCACCAGGACCAATATATAAAGCTAAACGAACCGTTCACTGTGTACTTATCCGTACGAAAATCCCTATTGATTTACCTGTTTTTACAAGGAAATAAAATGTGAAAAAAATATTTCTACATCCCATGGCCTTTCCCAACCATTTAAATTTTTCTCTTACAAGGCTAACACTTCCGAAAACCTATACAACGCCCACCCGGACCAATATATAAAGCTAAACGAACCGTTCACTGGGTATTTATCCGTACGAAAATCCCTATAGATTTACCTGTTTTTACAAGTAAATAAAATGTGAAAAAAAATATTTCTACATCCCATGGCCTTTCCCAACCATTTAAATTTTTCTCTTACAGGTCTAACACTTCCGAAAAACCAATACAACGCCCACCCGGACCAATATATAAAGCTAAACGAACCGTTCACTGGGTATTTATCCGTACGAAAATCCCTATTGATTTACCTGTTTTTACAAGGAAATAAAATGTGAAAAAAATATTTCTACATCCCATGGCCTTTCCCAACCATTTAAATTTTTCTCTTACAAGTCTAACACTTCCGAAAAACCAATACAACGCCCCCCCGGAACAATATATAAAGCTAAACGAACCGTTCACTGGGTACTTATCCGTACGAAAATCCCTATTGATTTACCTGTTTTTACAAGGAATAAAATGTGAAAAAAATATTTCTATATCCCATGGCCTTTCCCAACCATTTAAATTTTTCTCTTACAGGTGTAACACTTCCGAAAAACCAATACAACGCCCACCCGGAACAATATATAAAGCTAAACGAACCGTTCACTGGGTACTTATACGTACGAAAATCCCTATTGATTTACCTGTTTTTACAAGGAAATAAAATGTGAAAAAAATATTTCTACATCCCATGGCCTTTCCCAACCATTTAAATTTTTCTCTTACAGGGCTAACACTTCCGAAAAACCAATACAACGCCCACCCGGAACAATATATAAAGCTAAACGAACTGTTCACTGGGTACTTATCCGTACGAAAATCCCTATTGATTTACCTGTTTTTACAAGGAAATAAAATGTGAAAAAAATATTTCTACATCCCATGGCCTTTCCCAACCATTTAAATTTTTCTCTTACAGGTCTAACACTTCTGAAAAACCAATACAACGCCCACCCGGAACAATATATAAAGCTAAACGAACCGTTCACTGGGTACTTATCCATATAAAAATCCCTATTGATTTACCTGTTTTTACAAGGAAATAAAATGTGAAAAAAATATTTCTACATCCCATGGCCTTTCCCAACCATTTAAATTCTTCTCTTACAGGTCTAACACTTCCGAAAACCAATACAACGCCCACCCGGAACAATATATAAAGCTAAACGAACCGTTCACTGGGTACTTATCCATATAAAAATCCCTATTGATTTACCTGTTTTTACAAGGAAATAAAATGTGAAAAAAATATTTCTACATCCCATGGCCTTTCCCAACCATTTAAATTTTTCTCTTACAAGGCTAACACTTCCGAAAACCAATACAACGCCCACCCGGACCAATATATAAAGCTAAACGAACCGTTCACTGGGTATTTATCCGTACGAAAATCCCTATAGATTTACCTGTTTTTACAAGTAAATAAAATGTGAAAAAAAATATTTCTACATCCCATGGCCTTTCCCAACCATTTAAATTTTTCTCTTACAGGTCTAACACTTCCGAAAAACCAATACAACGCCCACCCGGACCAATATATAAAGCTAAACGAACCGTTCACTGGGTATTTATCCGTACGAAAATCCCTATTGATTTACCTGTTTTTAGAAGGAAATAAAATGTGAAAAAAATATTTCTACATACCATGGATTTTCCCAACCATTTAAATTTTTCTCTTACAGGTCTAACACTTCCGAAAAACCAATACAACGCCCCCCCGGAACAATATATAAAGCTAAACGAACCGTTCACTGGGTACTTATCCGTACGAAAATCCCTATTGATTTACCTGTTTTTACAAGGAATAAAATGTGAAAAAAATATTTCTATATCCCATGGCCTTTCCCAACCATTTAAATTTTTCTCTTACAGGTGTAACACTTCCGAAAAACCAATACAACGCCCACCCGGAACAATATATAAAGCTAAACAAACCGTTCACTGGGTACTTATACGTACGAAAATCCCTATTGATTTACCTGTTTTTACAAGGAAATAAAATGTGAAAAAAATATTTCTACATCCCATGGCCTTTCCCAACCATTTAAATTTTTCTCTTACAGGGCTAACACTTCCGAAAAACCAATACAACGCCCACCCGGAACAATATATAAAGCTAAACGAACTGTTCACTGGGTACTTATCCGTACGAAAATCCCTATTGATTTACCTGTTTTTAGAAGGAAATAAAATGTGAAAAAAATATTTCTACATCCCATGGCCTTTCCCAACCATTTAAATTTTTCTCTTACAGGTCTAACACTTCTGAAAAACCAATACAACGCCCACCCGGAACAATATATAAAGCTAAACGAACCGTTCACTGGGTACTTATCCATATAAAAATCCCTATTGATTTACCTGTTTTTACAAGGAAATAAAATGTGAAAAAAATATTTCTACATCCCATGGCCTTTCCCAACCATTTAAATTCTTCTCTTACAGGTCTAACACTTCCGAAAAACCAATACAACGCCCACCCGGACCAATATATAAAGCTAAACGAACCGTTCACTGGGTACTTATACGTACATAAATCCCTATTGATTTACCTGTTTTTACAAGGAAATAAAATGTGAAAAAAATATTTCTACATCCCATGGCCTTTCCCAACCATTTAAATTTTTCTCTTACAGGGCTAACACTTCCGAAAAACCAATACAACGCCCACCCGGAACAATATATAAAGCTAAACGAACCGTTCACTGGGTACTTATCCGTACGAAAATCCTGATAGATTTACGTGTTTTTACAAGGAAATAAAATGTGAAAAAAATATTTCTACATCCCATGGCCTTTCCCAACCATTTAAATTTTTCTCTTACAGGTCTAACACTTCCGAAAAATCAATACAACGCCCACCACGACCAATATATAAAGCTAAACGAACCGTTCACTGTGTACTTATCCGTACGAAAATCCCTATTGATTTACCTGTTTTTACAAGGAAATAAAATGTGAAAAAAATATTTCTACATCCCATGGCCTTTCCCAACCATTTAAATTTTTCTCTTACAAGGCTAACACTTCCGAAAACCTATACAACGCCCACCCGGACCAATATATAAAGCTAAACGAACCGTTCACTGGGTATTTATCCGTACGAAAATCCCTATAGATTTACCTGTTTTTACAAGTAAATAAAATGTGAAAAAAAATATTTCTACATCCCATGGCCTTTCCCAACCATTTAAATTTTTCTCTTACAGGTCTAACACTTCCGAAAAACCAATACAACGCCCACTCGGACCAATATATAAAGCTAAACGAACCGTTCACTGGGTATTTATCCGTACGAAAATCCCTATTGATTTACCTGTTTTTACAAGGAAATAAAATGTGAAAAAAATATTTCTACATCCCATGGCCTTTCCCAACCATTTAAATTTTTCTCTTACAGGTCTAACACTTCCGAAAAACCAATACAACGCCCCCCCCGGAACAATATATAAAGCTAAACGAACCGTTCACTGGGTACTTATCCGTACGAAAATCCCTATTGATTTACCTGTTTCAACAAGGAATAAAATGTGAAAAAAATATTTCTATATCCCATGGCCTTTCCCAACCATTTAAATTTTTCTCTTACAGGTGTAACACTTCCGAAAAACCAATACAACGCCCACCCGGAACAATATATAAAGCTAAACGAACCGTTCACTGGGTACTTATACGTACGAAAATCCCTATTGATTTACCTGTTTTTACAAGGAAATAAAATGTGAAAAAAATATTTCTACATCCCATGGCCTTTCCCAACCATTTAAATTTTTCTCTTACAGGGCTAACACTTCCGAAAAACCAATACAACGCCCACCCGGAACAATATATAAAGCTAAACGAACTGTTCACTGGGTACTTATCCGTACGAAAATCCCTATTGATTTACCTGTTTTTACAAGGAAATAAAATGTGAAAAAAATATTTCTACATCCCATGGCCTTTCCCAACCATTTAAATTTTTCTCTTACAGGTCTAACACTTCTGAAAAACCAATACAACGCCCACCCGGAACAATATATAAAGCTAAACGAACCGTTCACTGGGTACTTATCCATATAAAAATCCCTATTGATCTACCTGTTTTTACAAGGAAATAAAATGTGAAAAAAATATTTCTACATCCCATGGCCTTTCCCAACCATTTAAATTCTTCTCTTACAGGTCTAACACTTCCGAAAAACCAATACAACGCCCACCCGGACCAATATATAAAGCTAAACGAACCGTTCACTGGGTACTTATACGTACATAAATCCCTATTGATTTACCTGTTTTTACAAGGAAATAAAATGTGAAAAAAATATTTCTACATCCCATGGCCTTTCCCAACCATTTAAATTTTTGTCTTACAGGGCTAACACTTCCGAAAAACCAATACAACGCCCACCCGGAACAATATATAAAGCTAAACGAACCGTTCACTGGGTACTTATCCGTACGAAAATCCTGATAGATTTACGTGTTTTTACAAGGAAATAAAATGTGAAAAAAATATTTCTACATCCCATGGCCTTTCCCAACCATTTAAATTTTTCTCTTACAGGTGTAACACTTCCGAAAAACCAATACAACGCCCACCCGGAACAATATATAAAGCTAAACGAACCGTTCACTGGGTCCTTATCCGTACGAAAATCCCTATTGATTTACCTGGTTTTACAAGGAAATAAAATGTGAAAAAAATATTTCTACATCCCATGGCCTTTCCCAACCAATTAAATTTTTCTCTTACAGGTCGAACACTTCCGAAAAACCAATACAACGCCCACCCAGAACAATATATAAAGCTAAACCAACCGTTCACTGGGTACTTATCCGTACGAAAATCCCTATTGATTTACCTGTTTTTACAAGGAAAAAGAATGTGAAAACAATACTTCTACATCCCATGGCCTTTCCAAACCATTTAAATTTTTCTCTTACAAGTCTAACACTTCCGAAAAACCAATACAACGCCCACCCGGAACAATATATAAAGCTAAACGAACCGTTCACTGGGTACTTATACGTACGAAAATCCCTATTGATTTACCTGTTTTTACAAGGAAATAAAATGTGAAAAAAATATTTCTACATCCCATGGCCTTTCCCAACCATTTAAATTTTTCTCTTACAAGTCTAACACTTCCGAAAAACCAATACAACGCCCACCTGGAACAATATATAAAGCTAAACGAACCGTTCACTGGGTACTTATCCGTACGAAAATCCCTATTGATTTACCTGATTTTACAAGGAAATAAAATGTGAAAAAAATATTTCTACATCCCATGGCCTTTCCCAACCATTTAAATTTTTCTCTTACAGGTCTAACACTTCTGAAAAACCAATACAACGCCCACCCGGACCAATATATAAAGCTAAACGAACCGTTCACTGGGTACTTATACGTACGAAAATCCCTATTGATTTACCTGTTTTTACAAGGAAATAAAATGTGAAAAAAATATTTCTACATCCCATGGCCTTTCCCAACCATTTAAATTTTTCTCTTACAGGTCTAACACTTCTGAAAAACCAATACAACGCCCACCCGGAACAATATATAAAGCTAAACGAACCGTTCACTGGGTACTTATCCATATAAAAATCCCTATTGATCTACCTGTTTTTACAAGGAAATAAAATGTGGAAAAAATATTTCTACATCCCATGGCCTTTCCCAACCATTTAAATTCTTCTCTTACAGGTCTAACACTTCCGAAAAACCAATACAACGCCCACCCGGACCAATATATAAAGCTAAATGAACCGTTCACTGGGTACTTATACGTACATAAATCCCTATTGATTTACCTGTTTTTACAAGGAAATAAAATGTGAAAAAAATATTTCTACATCCCATGGCCTTTCCCAACCATTTAAATTTTTGTCTTACAGGGCTAACACTTCCGAAAAACCAATACAACGCCCACCCGGAACAATATATAAAGCTAAACGAACCGTTCACTGGGTACTTATCCGTACGAAAATCCTGATAGATTTACGTGTTTTTACAAGGAAATAAAATGTGAAAAAAATATTTCTACATCCCATGGCCTTTCCCAACCATTTAAATTTTTCTCTTACAGGTCTAACACTTCCGAAAAACCAATACAACGCCCACCCGGAACAATATATAAAGCTAAACGAACCGTTCACTGGGTCCTTATCCGTACGAAAATCCCTATTGATCTACCTGTTTTTACAAGGAAATAAAATGTGAAAAAAATATTTCTACATCCCATGGCCTTTCCCAACCATTTAAATTCTTCTCTTACAGGTCTAACACTTCCGAAAAACCAATACAACGCCCACCCGGACCAATATATAAAGCTAAATGAACCGTTCACTGGGTACTTATACGTACATAAATCCCTATTGATTTACCTGTTTTTACAAGGAAATAAAATGTGAAAAAAATATTTCTACATCCCATGGCCTTTCCCAACCATTTAAATTTTTGTCTTACAGGGCTAACACTTCCGAAAAACCAATACAACGCCCACCCGGAACAATATATAAAGCTAAACGAACCGTTCACTGGGTACTTATCCGTACGAAAATCCTGATAGATTTACGTGTTTTTACAAGGAAATAAAATGTGAAAAAAATATTTCTACATCCCATGGCCTTTCCCAACCATTTAAATTTTTCTCTTACAGGTCTAACACTTCCGAAAAACCAATACAACGCCCACCCGGAACAATATATAAAGCTAAACGAACCGTTCACTGGGTCCTTATCCGTACGAAAATCCCTATTGATTTACCTGGTTTTACAAGGAAATAAAATGTGAAAAAAATATTTCTACATCCCATGGCCTTTCCCAACCAATTAAATTTTTCTCTTACAGGTCGAACACTTCCGAAAAACCAATACAACGCCCACCCGGAACAATATATAAAGCTAAACCAACCGTTCACTGGGTACTTATCCGTACGAAAATCCCTATTGATTTACCTGTTTTTACAAGGAAAAAGAATGTGAAAACAATACTTCTACATCCCATGGCCTTTCCCAACCATTTAAATTTTTCTCTTACAAGTCTAACACTTCCGAAAAACCAATACAACGCCCACCCGGAACAATATATAAAGCTAAACGAACCGTTCACTGGGTACTTATACGTACGAAAATCCCTATTGATTTACCTGTTTTTACAAGGAAATAAAATGTGAAAAAAATATTTCTACATCCCATGGCCTTTCCCAACCATTTAAATTTTTCTCTTACAAGTCTAACACTTCCGAAAAACCAATACAACGCCCACCTGGAACAATATATAAAGCTAAACGAACCGTTCACTGGGTACTTATCCGTACGAAAATCCCTATTGATTTACCTGATTTTACAAGGAAATAAAATGTGAAAAAAATATTTCTACATCCCATGGCCTTTCCCAACCATTTAAATTTTTCTCTTACAGGTCTAACACTTCTGAAAAACCAATACAACGCCCACCCGGACCAATATATAAAGCTAAACGAACCGTTCACTGGGTACTTATACGTACGAAAATCCCTATTGATTTACCTGTTTTTACAAGGAAATAAAATGTGAAAAAAATATTTCTACATCCCATGGCCTTTCCCAACCATTTAAATTTTTCTCTTACAAGGCTAACACTTCCGAAAACCAATACAACGCCCACCCGGACCAATATATAAAGCTAAACGAACCGTTCACTGGGTATTTATCCGTACGAAAATCCCTATTGATTTACCTGTTTTTACAAGGAAATAAAATGTGAAAAAAATATTTCTACATCCCATGGCCTTTCCCAACCATTAAAATTTTTCTCTTACAGGTCTAACACTTCCGAAAAACCAATACAACGCCCACCCGGAACAATATATAAAGCTAAACGAACCGTTCACTGGGTACTTATCCGTACGAAAATCCCTATTGATTTACCTGTTTTTACAAGGAATAAAATGTGAAAAAAATATTTCTATATCCCATGGCCTTTCCCAACCATTTAAATTTTTCTCTTACAGGTGTAACTCTTCCGAAAAACCAATACAACGCCCACCCGGAACAATATATAAAGCTAAACGAACCGTTCACTGGGTACTTATCCGTACGAAAATCCCTATTGATTTACCTGTTTTTACAAGGAAATAAAATGTGAAAAAAATATTTCTACATCCCATGGCCTTTCCCAACCATTTAAATTTTTCTCTTACAGGTCTAACACTTCCGAAAAACCAATACAACGCCCACCCGGACCAATATATAAAGCTAAACGAACCGTTCACTGGGTACTTATACGTACATAAATCCCTATTGATTTACCTGTTTTTACAAGGAAATAAAATGTGAAAAAAATATTTCTACATCCCATGGCCTTTCCCAACCATTTAAATTTTTCTCTTACAGGGCTAACACTTCCGAAAAACCAATACAACGCCCACCCGGAACAATATATAAAGCTAAACGAACCGTTCACTGGGTACTTATCCGTACGAAAATCCCGATAGATTTACGTGTTTTTACAAGGAAATAAAATGTGAAAAAAATATTTCTACATCCCATGGCCTTTCCCAACCATTTAAATTTTTCTCTTACAGGTCTAACACTTCCGAAAAACCAATACAACGCCCACCCGGACCAATATATAAAGCTAAACGAACCGTTCACTGGGTACTTATCCGTACGAAAATCCCTATTGATTTACCTGGTTTTACAAGGAAATAAAATGTGAAAAAAATATTTCTACATCCCATGGCCTTTCCCAACCAATTAAATTTTTCTCTTACAGGTCTAACACTTCCGAAAAACCAATACAACGCCCACCCGGAACAATATATAAAGCTAAACCAACCGTTCACTGGGTACTTATCCGTACGAAAATCCCTATTGATTTACCTGTTTTTACAAGGAAATAAAATGTGAAAAAAATATTTCTACATCCCATGGCCTTTCCCAACCATTTAAATTTTTCTCTTACAGGTCTAACACTTCCGAAAAACCAATCCAACGCCCACAAGGACCAATATATAAAGCTAAACGAACCGTTCACTGCGTACTTATACGTACGAAAATCCCTATTTATTTACCTGTTTTTACAAGGAAATAAAATGTGAAAAAAATATTTCTACATCCCATGGCCTTTCCCAACCATTTAAATTTTTCTCTTACAGGGCTAACAGTTCTGAAAAACCAATACAACGCCCACCCGGAACAATATATAAAGCTAAACGAACCGTTCACTGGGTACTTATACGTACGAAAATCCCTATTGATTTACCTGTTTTTACAAGGAAATAAAATGTGAAAACAATACTTCTACATCCCATGGCCTTTCCCAACCATTTAAATTTTTCTCTTACAAGTCTAACTGTTCCGAAAAACCAATACAACGCCCACCCGGACCAATATATAAAGCTAAACGAACCGTTCACTGGGTACTTATCCGTACGAAAATCCCTATTGATTTACCTGTTTTTACAAGGAAATAAAATGTGAAAAAAATATTTCTACATCCCATGGCCTTTCCCAACCATTTAAATTTTTCTCTTACAGGTCTAACACTTCCGAAAAACCAATACAACGCCCACCCGGAACAATATATAAAGCTAAACGAACCGTTCACTGGGTACTTATCCGTACGAAAATCCCTATAGATTTACCTGTTTTTACAAGGAATAAAATGTGAAAAAAATATTTCTATATCCCATGGCCTTTCCCAACCATTTAAATTTTTCTCTTACAGGTGTAACACTTCCGAAAAACCAATACAACGCCCACCCGGAACAATATATAAAGCTAAACGAACCGTTCACTGGGTACTTATCCGTACGAAAATCCCTATTGATTTACCTGTTTTTACAAGGAAATAAAATGTGAAAACAATACTTCTACATCCCATGGCCTTTCCCAACCATTTAAATTTTTCTCTTACAAGTCTAACACTTCCGAAAAACCAATACAACGCCCACCGGGACCAATATATAAAGCTAAACGAACCGTTCACTGGGTACTTATCCGTACGAAAATCCCGATAGATTTACCTTGGTTTTACAAGGAAATAAAATGTGAAAAAAATATTTCTACATCCCATGGCCATTCCCAACCAATTAAATTTTTCTCTTACAGGTCTAACACTTCCGAAAAACCAATACAACGCCTACCCGGAACAATATATAAAGCTAAACCAACCGTTCACTGGGTACTTATCCGTACGAAAATCCCTATTCATTTACCTGTTTTTACAAGGAAATAAAATGTGAAAAAAATATTTCTACATCCCATGGCCTTTCCCAACCATTTAAATTTTTCTCTTACAGGTCTAACACTTCCGAAAAACCAATACAACGCCCACCAGGACCAATATATAAAGCTAAACGAACCGATCACTGGGTACTTATACGTACGAAAATCCCTATTGATTTACCTGTTTTTACAAGGAAATAAAATGTGAAAAAAATATTTCTACATCACATGGCCTTTCCCAACCATTTAAATTTTTCTCTTACAGGTCTAACACTTCCGAAAAACCAATACAACGCCCACCCGGAACAATATATAAAGCTAAACGAAACGTTCACTGGGTACTTATACGTACGAAAATCCCTATTGATTTACCTGTTTTTACAAGGAAATAAAATGTGAAAAAAATATCTCTACATCCCATGGCCTTTCCCAACCATTTAAATTTTTCTCTTACAGGGCTAACACTTCCGAAAAACCAATACAACGCCCACCTGGACCAATATATAAAGCTAAACGAACCGTTCACTGGGTACTTATATGTACGAAACTCCCTATTGATTTACCTGTTTTTACAAGGAAATAAAATGTGAAAAAAATATTTCTACATCCCATGGCCTTTCCCAACCATTTAAATTTTTCTCTTACAGGTCTAACACTTCCGAAAAACCAATACAACGCCCACCCGGAACAATATATAAAGCTAAACGAGCCGTTCACTGGGTACTTATATGTACGAAAATCCGTATTGATTTACCTGTTTTTACAAGGAAATAAAATGTGAAAAAAATATTTCTACATCCCATGGCCTTTCCCAACCATTTAAATTTTTCTCTTACAGGTCTAACACTTCTGAAAAACCAATACAACGCCCACCCGGAACAATATATAAAGCTAAACGAACCGTTCACTGGGTACTTATCCGTACGAAAATCCCTATTGATTTACCTGTTTTTACAAGGAAATAAAATGTGAAAAAAATATTTCTACATCCCATGGCCTTTCCCAACCATTTATATTTTTCTCTTACAGGTCTAACACTTCCGAAAAACCAATACAACGCCCACCCGGATCAATATATAAAGCTAAACGAGCCGTTCACTGGGTACTTATACGTACGAAAATCCCTATTGATTTACCTGTTTTTACAAGGAAATAAAATGTGAAAAAAATATTTCTACATCCCATGGCCTTTCCCAACCATTTAAATATTTCTCTTACAGGGCTAACACTTCCGAAAAACCTATACAACGCCCACCCGGACCAATATATAAAGCTAAACGAACCGTTCACTGGGTACTTATCCGTACGAAAATCCCTATTGATTTACCTGTTTTTACAAGGAAATAAAATGTGAAAAAAATATTTCTACATCCCATGGCCTTTCCCAACCATTTAAATTTTTCTCTTACAGGGCTAACACTTCCGAAAAACCAATAAAACGCCCACCCGGATCAATATATAAAGCTAAACGAACCGTTCACTGGGTACTCATCCGTACGAAAATCCCTATTGATTTACCTGTTTTTACAAGGAAATAAAATGTGAAAAAAATATTTCTACATCCCATGGCCTTTCGCAACCATTTAAATTTTTCTCTTACAAGTCTATCACTTCCGAAAAACCAATACAACGCCCACCCGGAACAATATATAAAGCTAAACGAGCCGTTCACTGGGTACTTATACGTACGGAAATCCCTATTGATTTACCAGTTTTTACAAGGAAATAAAATGTGAAAAAAATATTTCTACATCCCATGGCCTTTCCCAACCATTTAAATTTTTCTCTTACAGGGCTAACACTTCCGAAAAACCAATACAACGCCCAACCGGAACAATATATAAAGCTAAACGAACCGTTCACTGGGTACTTATATGTACGAAAATCCCTATTGATTTACCTGTTTTTTCAAGGAAATAAAATGTGAAAAAAATATTTCTACATCCCATGGCCTTTCGCAACCATTTAAATTTTCCTCTTACAGGTCTATCACTTCCGAAAAACCAATACAACGCCCACCCGGAACATTTTATAAAGCTAAACGAACCGTTCACTGGGTACTTATACGTACGAAAATCCCTATTGATTTACCTGTTTTTACAAGGAAATAAAATGTGAAAAAAATATTTCTACATCCCATGGCTTTTCCCAACCATTTAAATTTTTCTTTTACAGGTCTAACACTTCCGAAAAACCAATACAACGCCCACCCGGAACAATATATAAAGCTAAACGAACCGTTCACTGGGTACTTATATGTCCGAAAATCCCTATTGATTTACCTCTTTTTACAAGGAAATAAAATGTGAAAACAATATTTCTACATCCCATGGCCTTTCCCAACCATTTAAATTTTTCCCTTACAGGGCTAACACTTCCGAAAAACCACTACAACGCCCACCCGGAACAATATATAAAGCTAAACGAACCGTTCACTGGGTACTTATCCGTACGAAAATCCCTATTGATTTACCTGTTTTTACAAGGAAATAAAATGTGAAAAAAATATTTCAACATCCCATGGCCTTTCCCAACCATTTAAATTTTTCTCTTACACGGCTAACACTTCCGAAAAACCAATACAACGCCCACCCGGACCAGTATATAAAGCTAAACGAGCCGTTCACTGGGTACTTATACGTACGAAAATCCCTATTGATTTACCTGTTTTTACAAGGAAATAAAATGTGAAAAAAATATTTCTACATCCCATGGCCTTTCCCAACAATTTAAATTTTTCTCTTACAGGGCTAACACTTCCGAAAAACCTATACAACGCCCACCCGGACCAATATATAAAGCTAAACGAACCGTTCACTGGGTACTTATCCGTACGAAAATCCCTATTGATTTACCTGTTTTTACAAGGAAATAAAATGTGAAAAAAATATTTCTACATCCCATGGCCTTTCCCAACCATTTACATTTTTCTCTTACAGGGCTAACACTTCCGAAAAACCAATACAACGCCCACCAGGATCAATATATAAAGCTAAACGAACCGTTCACTGGGTACTTATACGTACGAAAATCCCTATTGATTTACCTGTTTTTACAAGGAAATAAAATGTGAAAAAAATATTTCTACATCCCATGGCCTTTCCCAACCATTTAAATTTTTCTTTTGCAGGTCTAACACTTCCGAAAAACCAATACAACGCCCACCCGGAACAATATATAAAGCTAAACGAACCGTTCACTGGGTACTTATCCGTACGAAAATCCCTATTGATTTACCTGTTTTTACAAGGAAATAAAATGTGAAAAATATATTTCTACATCCCATGGCCTTTCCCAACCATTTAAATTTTTCTCTTACAGGGCTAACACTTCCGAAAAACCACTACAACGCCCACCCGGAACAATATATAAAGCTAAACGAACCGTTCACTGGGTACTTATCCGTACGAAAATCCCTATTGATTTACCTGTTTTTACAAGGAAATAAAATGTGAAAAATATATTTCTACATCCCATGGCCTTTCCCAACCATTTAAATTTTTCTCTTACAGGTCTAACACTTCCGAAAAACCAATACAACGCCCACCCGGACCGATATATAAAGCTAAACGAACCGTTCACTGGGTACTTATACGTACGAAAATCCCTATTGATTTACCTGTTTTTACAAGGAAATAAAATGTGAAAAAAAATATTTCTACATCCCATGGCCTTTCCCAACCATTAAAATTTTTCTCTTACAGGTCTAACACTTCCGAAAAACTAATACAACGCCCACCCGGAACAATATATAAAGCTAAACCAACCGTTCACTGGGTACTTATCCGTACGAAAATCCCTATTGATTTACCTGTTTTTACAAGGAAATAAAATGTGAAAAATATATTTCTACATCCCATGGCCTTTCCCAACCATTTAAATTTTTCTCTTACAGGGCTAACACTTCCGAAAAACCACTACAACGCCCACCCGGAACAATATATAAAGCTAAACGAACCGTTCACTGGGTACTTATCCGTACGAAAATCCCTATTGATTTACCTGTTTTTACAAGGAAATAAAATGTGAAAAATATATTTCTACATCCCATGGCCTTTCCCAACCATTTAAATTTTTCTCTTACAGGTCTAACACTTCCGAAAAACCAATACAACGCCCACCCGGACCAATATATAAAGCTAAACGAACCGTTCACTGGGTACTTATACGTACGAAAATCCCTATTGATTTACCTGTTTTTACAAGGAAATAAAATGTGAAAAAAAATATTTCTACATCCCATGGCCTTTCCCAACCATTAAAATTTTTCTCTTACAGGTCTAACACTTCCGAAAAACTAATACAACGCCCACCCGGAACAATATATAAAGCTAAACCAACCGTTCACTGGGTACTTATCCGTACGAAAATCCCTATTGATTTACCTGTTTTTACAAGGAAATAAAATGTGAAAAAAATATTTCTACATCCCATGGCCTTTCCCAACCATTTAAATTTTTCTCTTACAGGTCTATCACTTCCGAAAAACCAATACAACGCCCACCCGGAACAATATATAAAGCTAAACGAGCCGTTCACTGGGTACTTATACGTACGGAAATCCCTATTGATTTACCTGTTTTTACAAGGAAATAAAATGTGAAAAAAATATTTCTACATCCCATGGGCTTTCCCAACCATTTAAATTTTTCTCTTACAGGTGTAACTCTTCCGAAAAACCAATACAACGCCCACCCGGAACAATATATAAAGCTAAACGAGCCGTTCACTGGGTACTTATATGTACGAAAATCCGTATTGATTTACCTGTTTTTACAAGGAAATAAAATGTGAAAAAAATATTTCTACATCCCATGGCCTTTCCCAACCATTTAAATTTTTCTCTTACAGGTCTAACACTTCTGAAAAACCAATACAACGCCCACCCGGAACAATATATAAAGCTAAACGAACCGTTCACTGGGTACTTATCCGTACGAAAATCCCTATTGATTTACCTGTTTTTACAAAGAAATAAAATGTGAAAAAAATATTTCTACATCCCATGGCCTTTCCCAACAAATTAAATTTTTCTCTTACAGGTCTAACACTTCCGAAAAACCAATACAACGCCCACCCGGAACAATATATAAAGCTAAACGAGCCGTTCACTGGGTACTTATACGTACGAAAATCCCTATTGATTTACCTGTTTTTACAAGGAAATAAAATGTGAAAAAAATATTTCTACATCCCATGGCCTTTCCCAACCATTTAAATTTTTCTCATACAGGTTTAACACTTCTGAAAAACCAATACAACGCCCACCCGGAACAATATATAAAGCTAAACGAACCGTTCACTGGGTACTTATCCGTACGAAAATCCCTATTGATTTACCTGTTTTTACAAAGAAATAAAATGTGAAAAAAATATTTCTACAACCCATGGCCTTTCCCAACCATTTAAATTTTCCTCTTACAGGTCTAACACTTCCGAAAAACTAATACAACGCCCACCCGGAACAATATATAAAGCTAAACCAACCGTTCACTGGGTACTTATCCGTACGAAAATCCCTATTGATTTACCTGTTTTTACAAGGAAATAAAATGTGAAAAATATATTTCTACATCCCATGGCCTTTCCCAACCATTTAAATTTTCCTCTTACAGGTCTAACACTTCCGAAAAACTAATACAACGCCCACCCGGAACAATATATAAAGCTAAACCAACCGTTCACTGGGTACTTATCCGTACGAAAATCCCTATTGATTTACCTGTTTTTACAAGGAAATAAAATGTGAAAAATATATTTCTACATCCCATGGCCTTTCCCAACCATTTAAATTTTTCTCTTACAGGGCTAACACTTCCGAAAAACCACTACAACGCCCACCCGGAACAATATATAAAGCTAAACGAACCGTTCACTGGGTACTTATCCGTACGAAAATCCCTATTGATTTACCTGTTTTTACAAGGAAATAAAATGTGAAAAATATATTTCTACATCCCATGGCCTTTCCCAACCATTTAAATTTTTCTCTTACAGGTCTAACACTTCCGAAAAACCAATACAACGCCCACCCGGACCAATATATAAAGCTAAACGAACCGTTCACTGGGTACTTATACGTACGAAAATCCCTATTGATTTACCTGTTTTTACAAGGAAATAAAATGTGAAAAAAATATTTCTACATCCCATGGCCTTTCCCAACCATTAAAATTTTTCTCTTACAGGTCTAACACTTCCGAAAAACCAATACAACGCCCACCCGGAACAATATATAAAGCTAAACGAGCCGTTCACTGGGTACTTATACGTACGGAAATCCCTATTGATTTACCTGTTTTTACAAGGAAATAAAATGTGAAAAAAATATTTCTACATCCCATGGGCTTTCCCAACCATTTAAATTTTTCTCTTACAGGTGTAACTCTTCCGAAAAACCAATACAACGCCCACCCGGAACAATATATAAAGCTAAACGAGCCGTTCACTGGGTACTTATATGTACGAAAATCCGTATTGATTTACCTGTTTTTACAAGGAAATAAAATGTGAAAAAAATATTTCTACATCCCATGGCCTTTCCCAACCATTTAAATTTTTCTCTTACAGGTCTAACACTTCTGAAAAACCAATACAACGCCCACCCGGAACAATATATAAAGCTAAACGAACCGTTCACTGGGTACTTATCCGTACGAAAATCCCTATTGATTTACCTGTTTTTACAAAGAAATAAAATGTGAAAAAAATATTTCTACATCCCATGGCCTTTCCCAACAAATTAAATTTTTCTCTTACAGGTCTAACACTTCCGAAAAACCAATACAACGCCCACCCGGAACAATATATAAAGCTAAACGAGCCGTTCACTGGGTACTTATACGTACGAAAATCCCTATTGATTTACCTGTTTTTACAAGGAAATAAAATGTGAAAAAAATATTTCTACATCCCATGGCCTTTCCCAACCATTTAAATTTTTCTCATACAGGTTTAACACTTCTGAAAAACCAATACAACGCCCACCCGGAACAATATATAAAGCTAAACGAACCGTTCACTGGGTACTTATCCGTACGAAAATCCCTATTGATTTACCTGTTTTTACAAAGAAATAAAATGTGAAAAAAATATTTCTACAACCCATGGCCTTTCCCAACCATTTAAATTTTCCTCTTACAGGTCTGTCACTTCCGAAAAACCAATACAACGCCCACCCGGAACAATATATAAAGCTAAACGAGCCGTTCACTGGGTACTTATACGTACGAAAATCCCTATTGATTTACCTGTTTTTACAAGGAAATAAAATGTGAAAAAAATATTTCTACATCCCATGGCCTTTCCCAACCATTTAAATTTTTCTCTTACAGGTCTAACACTTCCGAAAAACCAATACAACGCCCACCCGGACCAATATATAAAGCTAAACGAACCGTTCACTGGGTACTTATCCGTACGAAAATCCCTATTGATTTACCTGTTTTTACAAGGAAATAAAATGTGAAAAAAATATTTCTACATCCCATGGCCTTTCCCAACCATTTAAATTTTTCTCTTACAGGTCTAACACTTCTGAAAAACCAATACAACGCCCACCCGGGACAATATATAAAGCTAAACGAACCGTTCACTGGGTACTTATACGTACAAAAATCCCTATTGATTTACCTGTTTTTACAAGGAAATAAAATGTGAAAAAAATATTTCTACATCCCATGGCCTTTCCCAACCATTTAAATTTTTCGCTTACAGGACTAACACTTCCGAAAAACCAATACAACGCTCATCTGGAACAATATATAAAGCTAAACGAACCGTTCACTGGATACTTTTCCGTACGAAACTCCCTATTGATTTACCTGTTTTTACAAGGAAATAAAATGTGAAAAAAATATTTCTACATCCCATGGCCTTTCCCAACCATTTAAATTTTTCTCTTACAGGTCTAACACTTCCGAAAAACCAATACAACACCCACCCGGAACAATATATAAAGCTAAATGAGCCGTTCACTGGGTACTTATATGTACGAAAATCCGTATTGATTTACCTGTTTTTACAAGGAAATAAAATGTGAAAAAAATATTTCTACATCCCATGGCCTTTCCCAACCATTTAAATTTTTCTCTTACAGGTCTAACACTTCTGAAAAACCAATACAACGCCCACCCGGAACAATATATAAAGCTAAACGAACCGTTCACTGGGTACTTATCCGTACGAAAATCCCTATTGATTTACCTGTTTTTACAAAGAAATAAAATGTGAAAAAAATATTTCTACATCCCATGGCCTTTCCCAACAAATTAAATTTTTCTCTTACAGGTCTAACACTTCCGAAAAACCAATACAACGCCCACCCGGAACAATATATAAAGCTAAACGAGCCGTTCACTGGGTACTTATACGTACGAAAATCCCTATTGATTTACCTGTTTTTACAAGGAAATAAAATGTGAAAAAAATATTTCTACATCCCATGGCCTTTCCCAACCATTTAAATTTTTCTCATACAGGTCTAACACTTCTGAAAAACCAATACATCGCCCACCCGGAACAATATATAAAGCTAAACGAACCGTTCACTGGGTACTTATCCGTACGAAAATCCCTATTGATTTACCTGTTTTTACAAAGAAATAAAATGTGAAAAAAATATTTCTACAACCCATGGCCTTTCCCAACCATTTAAATTTTCCTCTTACAGGTCTGTCACTTCCGAAAAACCAATACAACGCCCACCCGGAACAATATATAAAGCTAAACGAGCCGTTCACTGGGTACTTATACGTACGAAAATCCCTATTGATTTACCTGTTTTTACAAGGAAATAAAATGTGAAAAAAATATTTCTACATCCCATGGCCTTTCCCAACCATTTAAATTTTTCTCTCACAGGTCTAACACTTCCGAAAAACCAATACAACGCCCACCCGGACCAATATATAAAGCTAAACGAACCGTTCACTGGGTACTTATCCGTACGAAAATCCCTATTGATTTACCTGTTTTTACAAGGAAATAAAATGTGAAAAAAATATTTCTACATCCCATGGCCTTTCCCAACCATTTAAATTTTTCTCTTACAGGTCTAACACTTCTGAAAAACCAATACAACGCCCACCCGGGACAATATATAAAGCTAAACGAACCGTTCACTGGGTACTTATACGTACAAAAATCCCTATTGATTTACCTGTTTTTACAAGGAAATAAAATGTGAAAAAAATATTTCTACATCCCATGGCCTTTCCCAACCATTTAAATTTTTCGCTTACAGGACTAACACTTCCGAAAAACCAATACAACGCTCATCTGGAACAATATATAAATCTAAACGAACCGTTCACTGGATACTTTTCCGTACGAAAATCCCTATTGATTTACCAGTTTTTACAAGGAAATAAAATGTGAAAAAAATATTTCTACATCCCATGCCCTTTCCCAACCATTTAAATTTTTCTCTTACAGGGCTAACACTTCCGAAAAACCAATACAATGCTCACCCGGAACGATATATAAAGCTAAACGAGCCGTTCACTGGGTACTTATACGTACGAAAATCCCTATTGATTTACCTGTTTTTACAAGGAAATAAAATGTGAAAACAATATTTCTACATCCCATGGCCTTTCCCAACCATTTAAATTTTTCTCTTACAGGGCTAACAGTTCCGAAAAACCAATATAACGCCCACCCGGACCAATATATAAAGCTAAACGAACCGTTCACTGGGTACTTATCCGTACGAAAATCCCTATTGATTTACCTGTTTTTACAAGGAAATAAAATGTGAAAAAAATATTTCTACATCCCATGGCCTTTCCCAACCATTTAAATTTTTCTCTTACAGGGCTAACAGTTCTGAAAAACCAATACAACGCCCACCCGGAACAATATATAAAGCTAAACGAACCGTTCACTGGGTACTTCTACGTACGAAAATCCCTATTGATTTACCTGTTTTTACAAGGAAATAAAATGTGAAAAAAATATCTCTACATCCCATGGCCTTTCCCAACCATTTAAATTTTTCTCTTACAGGGCTAACACTTCCGAAAAACCAATACAACGCCCACCTGGACCAATATATAAAGCTAAACGAACCGTTCACTGGGTACTTATATGTACGAAACTCCCTATTGATTTACCTGTTTTTACAAGGAAATAAAATGTGAAAAAAATATTTCTACATCCCATGGCCTTTCCCAACCATTTAAATTTTTCTCTTACAGGTCTAACACTTCTGAAAAACCAATACAACACCCACCCGGAACAATATATAAAGCTAAACGAGCCGTTCACTCGGTACTTATATGTACGAAAATCCGTATTGATTTACCTGTTTTTACAAGGAAATAAAATGTGAAAAAAATATTTCTACATCCCATGGCCTTTCCCAACCATTTAAATTTTTCTCTTACAGGTCTAACACTTCTGAAAAACCAATACAACGCCCACCCGGAACAAGATATAAAGCTAAACGAACCGTTCACTGGGTACTTATCCGTACGAAAATCCCTATTGATTTACCTGTTTTTACAAAGAAATAAAATGTGAAAAAAATATTTCTACATCCCATGGCCTTTCCCAACCAATTAAATTTTTCTCTTACAGGTCTAACACTTCCGAAAAACCAATACAACGCCCACCCGGAACAATATATAAAGCTAAACGAGCCGTTCACTGGGTACTTATACGTACGAAAATCCCTATTGATTTACCTGTTTTTACAAGGAAATAAAATGTGAAAAAAATATTTCTACATCCCATGGCCTTTCCCAACCATTTAAATTTTTCTCTTACAGGTCTAACACTTCTGAAAAACCAATACAACGCCCACCCGGAACAATATATAAAGCTAAACGAACCGTTCACTGGGTACTTATCCGTACGAAAATCCCTATTGATTTACCTGTTTTTACAAAGAAATAAAATGTGAAAAAAATATTTCTACAACCCATGGCCTTTCCCAACCATTTAAATTTTCCTCTTACAGGTCTGTCACTTCCGAAAAACCAATACAACGCCCACCCGGAACAATATATAAAGCTAAACGAGCCGTTCACTGGGTACTTATACGTACGAAAATCCCTATTGATTTACCTGTTTTTACAAGGAAATAAAATGTGAAAAAAATATTTCTACATCCCATGGCCTTTCCCAACCATTTAAATTTTTCTCTTACAGGTCTAACACTTCCGAAAAACCAATACAACGCCCACCCGGACCAATATATAAAGCTAAACGAACCGTTCACTGGGTACTTATACGTACGAAAATCCCTATTGATTTACCTGTTTTTACAAGGAAATAAAATGTGAAAAAAATATTTCTACATCCCATGGCCTTTCCCAACCATTTAATATTTTCGCTTACAGGACTAACACTTCCGAAAAACCAATACAACGCTCATCTGGAACAATATATAAAGCTAAACGAACCGTTCACTGGATACTTTTCCGTACGAAAATCCCTATTGATTTACCAGTTTTTACAAGGAAATAAAATGTGAAAAAAATATTTCTACATCCCATGCCCTTTCCCAACCATTTAAATTTTTCTCTTACAGGGCTAACACTTCCGAAAAACCAATACAACGCCCACCCGGACCAATATATAAAGCTAAACGAACTGTTCACTGTGTACTTATCCGTATGAAAATCCCTATTGATTTACCTGTTTTTACAAGGAAATAAAATGTGAAAAAAATATTTCTACATCCCATGGCCTTTCCCAACCATTTAAATTTTTCTCTTACAGGGCTAACACTTCCGAAAAACCAATACAACGCCCACCCGGAACAATATATAAAGCTAAACGAACCGTTCACTGGGTACTTATACGTACGAAAATCCCTATTGATTTACCTGTTTTTACAAGGAAATAAAATGTGAAAAAAATATCTCTACATCCCATGGCCTTTCCCAACCATTTAAATTTTTCTCTTACAGGGCTAACACTTCCGAAAAACCAATACAACGCCCACCTGGACCAATATATAAAGCTAAACGAACCGTTCACTGGGTACTTATATGTACGAAACTCCCTATTGATTTACCTGTTTTTACAAGGAAATAAAATGTGAAAAAAATATTTCTATATCCCATGGCCTTTCCCAACCATTTAAATTTTTCCCTTACAGGTCTAACACTTCCGAAAAACCAATACAACGCCCACCCGGAACAATATATAAAGCTAAACGAGCCGTTCACTGGGTACTTATATGTACGAAAATCCCTATTGATTTACCTGTTTTTACAAGGAAATAAAATGTGAAAAAAATATTTCTACATCCCATGGCCTTTCCCAACCATTTAAATTTTTCTCTTACAGGTCTAACACTTCTGAGAAACCAATACAACGCCCACCCGGAACAATATATAAAGCTAAACGAACCGTTCACTGGGTACTTATCCGTACGAAAATCCCTATTGATTTACCTGTTTTTACAAAGAAATAAAATGTGAAAAAAATATTTCTACAACCCATGGCCTTTCCCAACCATTTAAATTTTCCTCTTACAGGTCTGTCACTTCCGAAAAACCAATACAACGCCCACCCGGAACAATATATAAAGCTAAACGAGCCGTTCACTGGGTACTTATACGTACGAAAATCCCTATTGATTTACCTGTTTTTACAAGGAAATAAAATGTGAAAAAAATATTTCTACATCCCATGGCCTTTCCCAACCATTTAATATTTTCGCTTACAGGACTAACACTTCCGAAAAACCAATACAACGCTCATCTGGAACAATATATAAAGCTAAACGAACCGTTCACTGGATACTTTTCCGTACGAAAATCCCTATTGATTTACCAGTTTTTACAAGGAAATAAAATGTGAAAAAAATATTTCTACATCCCATGCCCTTTCCCAACCATTTAAATTTTTCTCTTACAGGGCTAACATTTCCGAAAAACCAATACAACGCCCACCCGGAACAATATATAAAGCTAAACGAACCGTTCACTGGGTACTTATACGTACGAAAATCCCTATTGATTTACCTGTTTTTACAAGGAAATAAAATGTGAAAAAAATATCTCTACATCCCATGGCCTTTCCCAACCATTTAAATTTTTCTCTTACAGGGCTAACACTTCCGAAAAACCAATACAACGCCCACCTGGACCAATATATAAAGCTAAACGAACCGTTCACTGGGTACTTATATGTACGAAACTCCCTATTGATTTACCTGTTTTTACAAGGAAATAAAATGTGAAAAAAATATTTCTATATCCCATGGCCTTTCCCAACCATTTAAATTTTTCTCTTACAGGTCTAACACTTCCGAAAAACCAATACAACGCCCACCCGGAACAATATATAAAGCTAAACGAGCCTTTCACTGGGTACTTATATGTACGAAAATCCCTATTGATTTACCTGTTTTTACAAGGAAATAAAATGTGAAAAAAATATTTCTACATCCCATGGCCTTTCCCAACCATTTAAATTTTTCTCTTACAGGTCTAACACTTCTGAAAAACCAATACAACGCCCACCCGGAACAATATATAAAGCTAAACGAACCGTTCACTGGGTACTTATCCGTACGAAAATCCCTATTGATTTACCTGTTTTTACAAAGAAATAAAATGTGAAAAAAATATTTCTACAACCCATGGCCTTTCCCAACCATTTAAATTTTCCTCTTACAGGTCTGTCACTTCCGAAAAACCAATACAACGCCCACCCGGAACAATATATAAAGCTAAACGAGCCGTTCACTGGGTACTTATACGTACGAAAATCCCTATTGATTTACCTGTTTTTACAAGGAAATAAAATGTGAAAAAAATATTTCTACATCCCATGGCCTTTCCCAACCATTTAATATTTTCGCTTACAGGACTAACACTTCCGAAAAACCAATACAACGCTCATCTGGAACAATATATAAAGCTAAACGAACCGTTCACTGGATACTTTTCCGTACGAAAATCCCTATTGATTTACCAGTTTTTACAAGGAAATAAAATGTGAAAAAAATATTTCTACATCCCATGCCCTTTCCCAACCATTTAAATTTTTCTCTTACAGGGCTAACACTTCCGAAAAACCAATACAACGCCCACCCGGACCAATATATAAAGCTAAACGAACTGTTCACTGGGTACTTATCCGTATGAAAATCCCTATTGATTTACCTGTTTTTACAAGGAAATAAAATGTGAAAAAAATATTTCTACATCCCATGGCCTTTCCCAACCATTTAAATTTTTCTCTTACAGGGCTAACACTTCCGAAAAACCAATACAACGCCCACCCGGAACAATATATAAAGCTAAACGAACCGTTCACTGGGTACTTATACGTACGAAAATCCCTATTGATTTACCTGTTTTTACAAGGAAATAAAATGTGAAAAAAATATCTCTACATCCCATGGCCTTTCCCAACCATTTAAATTTTTCTCTTACAGGGCTAACACTTCCGAAAAACCAATACAACGCCCACCTGGACCAATATATAAAGCTAAACGAACCGTTCACTGGGTACTTATATGTACGAAACTCCCTATTGATTTACCTGTTTTTACAAGGAAATAAAATGTGAAAAAAATATTTCTATATCCCATGGCCTTTCCCAACCATTTAAATTTTTCTCTTACAGGTCTAACACTTCCGAAAAACCAATACAACGCCCACCCGGAACAATATATAAAGCTAAACGAGCCGTTCACTGGGTACTTATATGTACGAAAATCCCTATTGATTTACCTGTTTTTACAAGGAAATAAAATGTGAAAAAAATATTTATACATCCCATGGCCTTTCCCAACCATTTAAATTTTTCTCTTACAGGTCTAACACTTCTGAAAAACCAATACAACGCCCACCCGGAACAATATATAAAGCTAAACGAACCGTTCACTGGGTACTTATCCGTACGAAAATCCCTATTGATTTACCTGTTTTTACAAAGAAATAAAATGTGAAAAAAATATTTCTACAACCCATGGCCTTTCCCAACCATTTAAATTTTCCTCATACAGGTCTGTCACTTCTGAAAAACCAATACAACGCCCACCCGGAACAATATATAAAGCTAAACGAGCCGTTCACTGGGTACTTATACGTACGAAAATCCCTATTGATTTACCTGTTTTTACAAGGAAATAAAATGTGAAAAAAATATTTCTACATCCCATGGCCTTTCCCAACCATTTAAATTTTTCTCTTACAGGTCTAACACTTCCGAAAAACCAATACAACGCCCACCCGGACCAATATATAAAGCTAAACGAACCGTTCACTGGGTACTTATCCGTACGAAAATCCCTATTGATTTACCTGTTTTTACAAGGAAATAAAATGTGAAAAAAATATTTCTACACCCCATGGCCTTTCCCAACCATTTAAATTTTTCTCTTACAGGTCTAACACTTCTGAAAAACCAATACAACGCCCACCCGGAACAATATATAAAGCTAAACGAACCGTTCACTGGGTACTTATACGTACGAAAATCCCTATTGATTTACCTGTTTTTACAAGGAAATAAAATGTGAAAAAAATATTTCTACATCCCATGGCCTTTCCCAACCATTTAAATTTTTCGCTTACAGGACTAACACTTCCGAAAAACCAATACAACGCTCATCTGGAACAATATATAAAGCTAAACGAACCGTTCACTGGATACTTTTCCGTACGAAAATCCCTATTGATTTACCAGTTTTTACAAGGAAATAAAATGTGAAAAAAATATTTCTACATCCCATGCCCTTTCCCAACCATTTAAATTTTTCTCTTATAGGGCTAACACTTCCGAAAAACCAATACAACGCCCACCTGGACCAATATATAAAGCTAAATGAACCGTTCACTGGGTTCTTACATGTACGAAACTCCCTATAGATTTACCTGTTTTTACAAGGAAATAAAATGTGAAAAAAATATTTCTACATCCCATGGCCTTTCCCAACCAATTAAATTTTTCTCTTACAGGTCTAACACTTCCGAAAAACCAATACAACGCCCACCCGGAACAATATATAAAGCTAAACGAGCCGTTCACTGGGTACTTATACGTACGAAAATCCCTATTGATTTACCTGTTTTTACAAAGAAATAAAATGTGAAAAAAATATTTCTACAACCCATGGCCTTTCCCAACCATTTAAATTTTCCTCTTACAGGTCTGTCACTTCCGAAAAACCAATACAAGGCCCACCCGGAACAATATATAAAGCTAAACGAGCCGTTCACTGGGTACTTATACGTACGAAAATCCCTATTGATTTACCTGTTTTTACAAGGAAATAAAATGTGAAAAAATATTTCTACATCCCATGGCCTTTCCCAACCATTTAAATTTTTCTCTTACAGGGCTAACACTTCCGAAAAACCAATACAACGCCCACCCGGACCAATATATTAAGCTAAACGAACCGTTCACTGGGTACTTATCCGTACGAAAATCCCTATTGATTTACCTGTTTTTACAAGGAAATAAAATGTGAAAAAAATATTTCTACATCCCATGGCCTTTCCCAACCATTTAAATTTTTCTCTTACAGGTCTAACACTTCCGAAAAACCAATACAACGCCCACCCGGATCAATATATAAAGCTAAACGAACCGTTCACTGGGTACTCATCCGTACGAAAATCCCTATTGATTTACCTGTTTTTACAAGGAAATAAAATGTGAAAAAAATATTTCTACATCCCATGGCCTTTCCCAACCATTTAAATTTTTCTCTTACAGGTCTAACACTTCTGAAAAACCAATACAACGCCCACCCGGAACAATATATAAAGCTAAACGAGCCGTTCCCTGGGTACTTATACGTACGAAAATCCCTATTGATTTACCTGTTTTTACAAGGAAATAAAATGTGAAAAAAATATTTCTACATCCCATGGCCTTTCCCAACCATTTAAATTTTTCTCTTACAGGTCTAACACTTCTGAAAAACCAATACAACGCCCACCCGGAACAATATATAAAGCTAAACGAACCGTTCACTGGGTACTTATCCGTACGAAAATCCCTATTGATTTACCTGTTTTTACAAAGAAATAAAATGTGAAAAAAATATTTCTACAACCCATGGCCTTTCCCAACCATTTAAATTTTCCTCTTACAGGTCTGTCACTTCCGAAAAACCAATACAAGGCCCACCCGGAACAATATATAAAGCTAAACGAGCCGTTCACTGGGTACTTATACGTACGAAAATCCCTATTGATTTACCTGTTTTTACAAGGAAATAAAATGTGAAAAAATATTTCTACATCCCATGGCCTTTCCCAACCATTTAAATTTTTCTCTTACAGGGCTAACACTTCCAAAAAACCAATACAACGCCCACCCGGACCAATATATTAAGCTAAACGAACCGTTCACTGGGTACTTATCCGTACGAAAATCCCTATTGATTTACCTGTTTTTACAAGGAAATAAAATGTGAAAAAAATATTTCTACATCCCATGGCCTTTCCCAACCAATTAAATTTTTCTCTTACAGGTCTAACACTTCCGAAAAACCAATACAACGCCCACCCGGAACAATATATAAAGCTAAACGAGCCGTTCACTGGGTACTTATACGTACGAAAATCCCTATTGATTTACCTGTTTTTACAAGGAAATAAAATGTGAAAAAAATATTTCTACATCCCATGGCCTTTCCCAACCATTTAAATTTTTCTCTTACAGGTCTAACACTTCTGAAAAACCAATACAACGCCCACCCGGAACAATATATAAAGCTAAACGAACCGTTCACTGGGTACTTATCCGTACGAAAATCCCTATTGATTTACCTGTTTTTACAAAGAAATAAAATGTGAAAAAAATATTTCTACAACCCATGGCCTTTCCCAACCATTTAAATTTTCCTCTTACAGGTCTGTCACTTCCGAAAAACCAATACAAGGCCCACCCGGAACAATATATAAAGCTAAACGAGCCGTTCACTGGGTACTTATACGTACGAAAATCCCTATTGATTTACCTGTTTTTACAAGGAAATAAAATGTGAAAAAATATTTCTACATCCCATGGCCTTTCCCAACCATTTAAATTTTTCTCTTACAGGGCTAACACTTCCGAAAAACCAATACAACGCCCACCCGGACCAATATATTAAGCTAAACGAACCGTTCACTGGGTACTTATCCGTACGAAAATCCCTATTGATTTACCTGTTTTTACAAAGAAATAAAATGTGAAAAAAATATTTCTACAACCCATGGCCTTTCCCAACCATTTAAATTTTCCTCTTACAGGTCTGTCACTTCCGAAAAACCAATACAAGGCCCACCCGGAACAATATATAAAGCTAAACGAGCCGTTCACTGGGTACTTATACGTACGAAAATCCCTATTGATTTACCTGTTTTTACAAGGAAATAAAATGTGAAAAAATATTTCTACATCCCATGGCCTTTCCCAACCATTTAAATTTTTCTCTTACAGGGCTAACACTTCCGAAAAACCAATACAACGCCCACCCGGATCAATATATAAAGCTAAACGAACCGTTCACTGGGTACTCATCCGTACGAAAATCCCTATTGATTTACCTGTTTTTACAAGGAAATAAAATGTGAAAAAAATATTTCTACATCCCATGGCCTTTCCCAACCATTTAAATTTTTCTCTTACAGGTCTAACACTTCTGAAAAACCAATACAACGCCCACCCGGAACAATATATAAAGCTAAACGAGCCGTTCACTGGGTACTTATACGTACGAAAATCCCTATTGATTTACCTGTTTTTACAAGGAAATAAAATGTGAAAAAAATATTTCTACATCCCATGGCCTTTCCCAACCATTTAAATTTTTCTCTTACAGGTCTAACACTTCTGAAAAACCAATACAACGCCCACCCGGAACAATATATAAAGCTAAACGAACCGTTCACTGGGTACTTATCCGTACGAAAATCCCTATTGATTTACCTGTTTTTACAAAGAAATAAAATGTGAAAAAAATATTTCTACAACCCATGGCCTTTCCCAACCATTTAAATTTTCCTCTTACAGGTCTGTCACTTCCGAAAAACCAATACAAGGCCCACCCGGAACAATATATAAAGCTAAACGAGCCGTTCACTGGGTACTTATACGTACGAAAATCCCTATTGATTTACCTGTTTTTACAAGGAAATAAAATGTGAAAAAATATTTCTACATCCCATGGACTTTCCCAACCATTTAAATTTTTCTCTTACAGGGCTAACACTTCCAAAAAACCAATACAACGCCCACCCGGACCAATATATTAAGCTAAACGAACCGTTCACTGGGTACTTATCCGTACGAAAATCCCTATTGATTTACCTGTTTTTACAAGGAAATAAAATGTGAAAAAAATATTTCTACATCCCATGGCCTTTCCCAACCAATTAAATTTTTCTCTTACAGGTCTAACACTTCCGAAAAACCAATACAACGCCCACCCGGAACAATATATAAAGCTAAACGAGCCGTTCACTGGGTACTTATACGTACGAAAATCCCTATTGATTTACCTGTTTTTACAAGGAAATAAAATGTGAAAAAAATATTTCTACATCCCATGGCCTTTCCCAACCATTTAAATTTTTCTCTTACAGGTCTAACACTTCTGAAAAACCAATACAACGCCCACCCGGAACAATATATAAAGCTAAACGAACCGTTCACTGGGTACTTATCCGTACGAAAATCCCTATTGATTTACCTGTTTTTACAAAGAAATAAAATGTGAAAAAAATATTTCTACAACCCATGGCCTTTCCCAACCATTTAAATTTTCCTCTTACAGGTCTGTCACTTCCGAAAAACCAATACAAGGCCCACCCGGAACAATATATAAAGCTAAACGAGTCGTTCACTGGGTACTTATACGTACGAAAATCCCTATTGATTTACCTGTTTTTACAAGGAAATAAAATGTGAAAAAATATTTCTACATCCCATGGCCTTTCCCAACCATTTAAATTTTTCTCTTACAGGGCTAACACTTCCGAAAAACCAATACAACGCCCACCCGGACCAATATATTAAGCTAAACGAACCTTTCACTGGGTACTTATCCGTACGAAAATCCCTATTGATTTACCTGTTTTTACAAGGAAATAAAATGTGAAAAAAATATTTCTACATCCCATGGCCTTTCCCAACCATTTAAATTTTTCTCTTACAGGTCTAACACTTCCGAAAAACCAATACAACGCCCACCCGGATCAATATATAAAGCTAAACGAACCGTTCACTGGGTACTCATCCGTACGAAAATCCCTATTGATTTACCTGTTTTTACAAGGAAATAAAATGTGAAAAAAATATTTCTACATCCCATGGCCTTTCCCAACCATTAAAATTTTCCTCTTACAGGTCTATCACTTCCGAAAAACCAATACAATGCCCACCCGGAACAATATATAAAGCTAAACGAACCGTTCACTGGGTACTTATACGTACGAAAATCCCTATTGATTTACCTGTTTTTACAAGGAAATAAAATGTGAAAAAAATATTTCTACATCCCATGGCATTACCCAACCATTTAAATTTTTCTCTTACAGGGCTAACACTTCCGAAAAACCAATACAATGCTCACCCGGAACAATATATAAAGCTAAACGAGCCGTTCACTGGGTACTTATACGTACGAAAATCCCTATTGATTTACCTGTTTTTACAAGGAAATAAAATGTGAAAACAACATTTCTACATCCCATGGCCTTTTCCAACCATTTAAATTTTTCTCTTACAGGGCTAACAGTTCCGAAAAACCAATACAACGCCCACCCGGACCAATATATAAAGCTAAACGAACCGTTCACTGGGTACTTATCCGTACGAAAATCCCTATTGATTTACCTGTTTTTACAAGGAAATAAAATGTGAAAAAAATATTTCTACATCCCATGGCCTTTCCCAACCATTTAAATTTTTCTCTTACAGGGCTAACAGTTCTGAAAAACCAATACAACGCCCACCCGGAACAATATATAAAGCTAAACGAACCGTTCACTGGGTACTTATCCGTACGAAAATACCGATAGATTTACCTTTTTTTACAAGGAAATAAAATGTGAAAAAAATATTTCTACATCCCATGGCCTTTCCCAACCATTTACATTTTTCTCTTATAGGTCTAACACTTCCGAAAAACCAATACAACGCCCACCCGGAACAATATATAAAGCTAAACGAGCCGTTCACTGGGTACTTATATGTACGAAAATCCCTATTGATTTACCTGTTTTTACAAGGAAATAAAATGTGAAAAAAATATTTCTACATCCCATGGCCTTTCCCAACCATTTAAATTTTTCTCTTACAGGTCTAACACTTCTGAAAAACCAATACAACGCCCACCCGGAACAATATATAAAGCTAAACGAACCGTTCACTGGGTACTTATCCATACGAAAATCCCTATTGATTTACCTGTTTTTACAAGGAAATAAAATGTGAAAAAAATATTTCTACATCCCATGGCCTTTCCCAACCATTAAAATTTTCCTCTTACAGGTCTATCACTTCCGAAAAACCAATACAATGCCCACCCGGAACAATATATAAAGCTAAACTAGCCGTTCACTGGGTACTTATACGTACGAAAATCCCTATTGATTTACCTGTTTTTACAAGGAAATAAAATGTGAAAAAAATATTTCTACATCCCATGGCCTTTCCCAACCATTTAAATTTTTCGCTTACAGGACTAACACTTCCGAAAAACCAATACAACGCTCATCTGGAACAATATATAAAGCTAAACGAACCGTTCACTGGGTACTTTTCCGTACGAAAATCCCTATTGATTTACCAGTTTTTACAAGGAAATAAAATGTGAAAAAAATATTTCTACATCCCATGCCCTTTCCCAACCATTTAAATTTTTCTCTTACAGGGCTAACACTTCCGAAAAACCAATACAACGCCCACCCGGACCAATATATAAAGCTAAACGAACTGTTCACTGTGTACTTATCCGTATGAAAATCCCTATTGATTTACCTGTTTTTACAAGGAAATAAAATGTGAAAAAAATATTTCTACATCCCATGGCCTTTCCCAACCATTAAAATTTTCCTCTTACAGGTCTATCACTTCTGAAAAACCAATACAATGCCCACCCGGAACAATATATAAAGCTAAACGAACCGTTCACTGGGTACTTATACGTACGAAAGTCCCTATTGATTTACCTGTTTTTACAAGGAAATAAAATGTGAAAAAAATATTTCTACATCCCATGGCCTTTCCCAACCATTTAAATTTTTCTCTTACAGGGCTAACACTTCCGAAAAACCAATACAATGCTCACCCGGAACAATATATAAAGCTAAACGAGCCGTTCACTGGGTACTTATACGTACGAAAATCCCTATTGATTTACCTGTTTTTACAAGGAAATAAAATGTGAAAACAATATTTCTACATCCCATGGCCTTTCCCAACCATTTAAATTTTTCTCTTACAGGGCTAACAGTTCCGAAAAACCAATACAACGCCCACCCGGACCAATATATAAAGCTAAACGAACCGTTCACTGGGTACTTATCCGTACGAAAATCCCTATTGATTTACCTGTTTTTACAAGGAAATAAAATGTGAAAAAAATATTTCTACATCCCATGGCCTTTCCCAACCATTTAAATTTTTCTCTTACAGGGCTAACAGTTCTGAAAAACCAATATAACCCCCACCCGGAACAATATATAAAGCTAAACGAACCGTTCACTGGGTACTTATACGTACGAAAATCCCTATTGATTTACCTGTTTTTACAAGGAAATAAAATGTGAAAAAAATATCTCTACATCCCATGGCCTTTCCCAACCATTTAAATTTTTCTCTTACAGGGCTAACACTTCAGAAAAACCAATACAACGCCCACCTGGACCAATATATAAAGCTAAACGAACCGTTCACTGGGTACTTATATGTACGAAACTCCCTATTGATTTACCTGTTTTTACAAGGAAATAAAATGTGAAAAAAATATTTCTACATCCCATGGCCTTTCCCAACCATTTACATTTTTCTCTTACAGGTCTAACACTTCCGAAAAACCAATACAACACCCACCCGGAACAATATATAAAGCTAAACGAGCCGTTCACTGGGTACTTATATGTACGAAAATCCCTATTGATTTACCTGTTTTTACAAGGAAATAAAATGTGAAAAAAATATTTCTACATCCCATGGCCTTTCCCAACCATTTAAATTTTTCTCTTACAGGTCTAACACTTCTGAAAAACCAATACAACGCCCACCCGGAACAATATATAAAGCTAAACGAACCGTTCACTGGGTACTTATCCATACGAAAATCCCTATTGATTTAACTGTTTTTACAAAGAAATAAAATGTGAAAAAAATATTTCTATAACCCATGGCCTTTCCCAACCATTTAAATTTTCCTCTTACAGGTCTGTCACTTCCGAAAAACCGATACAACGCCCACCTGGAACAATATATAAAGCTAAACGAGCCGTTCACTGGGTACTTATACGTACGAAAATCCCTATTGATTTACCTGTTTTTACAAGGAAATAAAATGTGAAAAAAATATTTCTACATCCCATGGCCTTTCCCAACCATTTAAATTTTTCTCTTACAGGGCTAACACTTCCGAAAAACCAATACAACGCCCACCTGGACCAATATATAAAGCTAAACGAACCGTTCACTGATATGTACGAAACTCCCTATTGATTTACCTGTTTTTACAAGGAAATAAAATGTGAAAAAAATATTTCTACATCCCATGGCCTTTCCCAACCAATTAAATTTTTCTCTTACAGGTCTAACACTTCCGAAAAACCAATACAACGCCCACCCGGAACAATATATAAAGCTAAACGAGCCGTTCACTGGGTACTTTTCCGTACGAAAATCCCTATTGATTTACCAGTTTTTACAAGGAAATAAAATGTGAAAAAAATATTTCTACATCCCATGCCCTTTCCCAACCATTTAAATTTTTCTCTTACAGGGCTAACACTTCCGAAAAACTAATACAACGCCCACCCGGACCAATATATAAAGCTAAACGAACTGTTCACTGTGTACTTATCCGTATGAAAATCCCTATTGATTTACCTGTTTTTACAAGGAAATAAAATGAGAAAAAAATATTTCTACATCCCATGGCCTTTCCCAACCATTTAAATTTTTCGCTTACAGAGCTAACACTTCTGAAAAACCAATACAACGCCCACCCGTATCAATATATAAAGCTAAACGAACCGTTCACTGGGTACTCATCCGTACGAAAATCCCTATTGATTTACCTGTTTTTACAAGGAAATAAAATGTGAAAAAAATATTTCTACATCCCATGGCCTTTCCCAACCATTAAAATTTTCCTCTTACAGGTCTATCCCTTCCGAAAAACCAATACAATGCCCACCCGGAACAATATATAAAGCTAAACGAACCGTTCACTGGGTACTTATACGTACGAAAATCCCTATTGATTTACCTGTTTTTACAAGGAAATAAAATGTGAAAAAAATATCTCTACATCCCATGGCCTTTCCCAACCATTTAAATTTTTCTCTTACAGGGCTAACACTTCCGAAAAACCAATACAACGCCCACCTGGACCAATATATAAAGCTAAACGAACCGTTCACTGGGTACTTATATGTACGAAACTCCCTATTGATTTACCTGTTTTTACAAGGAAATAAAATGTGAAAAAAATATTTCTACATCCCATGGCCTTTCCCAACCATTTACATTTTTCTCTTACAGGTCTAACACTTCCGAAAAACCAATACAACGCCCACCCGGAACAATATATAAAGCTAAACGAGCCGTTCACTGGGTACTTATATGTACGAAAATCCCTATTGATTTACCTGTTTTTACAAGGAAATAAAATGTGAAAAAAATATTTCTACATCCCATGGCCTTTCCCAACCATTTACATTTTTCTCTTACAGGTCTAACACTTCTGAAAAACCAATACAACGCCCACCCGGAACAATATATAAAGCTAAACGAACCGTTCACTGGGTACTTATCCATACGAAAATCCCTATTGATTTACCTTTTTTTACAAAGAAATAAAATGTGAAAAAAATATTTCTATAACCCATGGCCTTTCCCAACCATTTAAATTTTCTTCTTACAGGTCTGTCACTTCCGAAAAACCGATACAACGCCCACCTGGAACAATATATAAAGCTAAACGAGCCGTTCACTGGGTACTTATACGTACGAAAATCCCTATTGATTTACCTGTTTTTACAAGGAAATAAAATGTGAAAAAAATATTTCTACATCCCATGGCCTTTCCCAACCATTTAAATTTTTCTCTTACAGGGCTAACACTTCCGAAAAACCAATACAACGCCCACCTGGACCAATATATAAAGCTAAACGAACCGTTCACTGATATGTACGAAACTCCCTATTGATTTACCTGTTTTTACAAGGAAATAAAATGTGAAAAAAATCTTTCTACATCCCATGGCCTTTCCCAACCAATTAAATTTTTCTCTTACAGGTCTAACACTTCCGAAAAACCAATACAACACCCACCCGGAACAATATATAAAGCTAAACGAGCCGTTCACTGGGTACTTATACGTACGAAAATCCCTATTGATTTACCTGTTTTTACAAGGAAATAAAATGTGAAAAAAATATTTCTACATCCCATGGCCTTTCCCAACCATTTAAATTTTTCTCTTACAGGTCTAACACTTCTGAAAAACCAATACAACGCCCACCCGGAACAATATATAAAGCTAAACGAACCGTTCACTGGGTACTTATCCGTACGAAAATCCCTATTGATTTACCTGTTTTTACAAAGAAATAAAATGTGAAAAAAATATTTCTACAACCCATGGCCTTTCCCAACCATTTAAATTTTCCTCTTACAGGTCTGTCACTTCCGAAAAACCAATACAAGGCCCACCCGGAACAATATATAAAGCTAAACGAGCCGTTCACTGGGTAATTATACGTACGAAAATCCCTATTGATTTACCTGTTTTTACAAGGAAATAAAATGTGAAAAAATATTTCTACATCCCATGGCCTTTCCCAACCATTTAAATTTTTCTCTTACAGGGCTAACACTTCCGAAAAACCAATACAACGCCCACCCGGACCAATATATTAAGCTAAACGAACCGTTCACTGGGTACTTATCCGTACGAAAATCCCTATTGATTTACCTGTTTTTACAAAGAAATAAAATGTGAAAAAAATATTTCTACAACCCATGGCCTTTCCCAACCATTTAAATTTTCCTCTTACAGGTCTGTCACTTCCGAAAAACCAATACAAGGCCCACCCGGAACAATATATAAAGCTAAACGAGCCGTTCACTGGGTACTTATACGTACGAAAATCCCTATTGATTTACCTGTTTTTACAAGGAAATAAAATGTGAAAAAATATTTCTACATCCCATGGCCTTTCCCAACCATTTAAATTTTTCTCTTACAGGGCTAACACTTCCAAAAAACCAATACAACGCCCACCCGGACCAATATATTAAGCTAAACGAACCGTTCACTGGGTACTTATCCGTACGAAAATCCCTATTGATTTACCTGTTTTTACAAGGAAATAAAATGTGAAAAAAATATTTCTACATCCCATGGCCTTTCCCAACCAATTAAATTTTTCTCTTACAGGTCTAACACTTCCGAAAAACCAATACAACGCCCACCCGGAACAATATATAAAGCTAAACGAGCCGTTCACTGGGTACTTATACGTACGAAAATCCCTATTGATTTACCTGTTTTTACAAGGAAATAAAATGTGAAAAAAATATTTCTACATCCCATGGCCTTTCCCAACCATTTAAATTTTTCTCTTACAGGTCTAACACTTCTGAAAAACCAATACAACGCCCACCCGGAACAATATATAAAGCTAAACGAACCGTTCACTGGGTACTTATCCGTACGAAAATCCCTATTGATTTACCTGTTTTTACAAAGAAATAAAATGTGAAAAAAATATTTCTACAACCCATGGCCTTTCCCAACCATTTAAATTTTCCTCTTACAGGTCTGTCACTTCCGAAAAACCAATACAAGGCCCACCCGGAACAATATATAAAGCTAAACGAGTCGTTCACTGGGTACTTATACGTACGAAAATCCCTATTGATTTACCTGTTTTTACAAGGAAATAAAATGTGAAAAAATATTTCTACATCCCATGGCCTTTCCCAACCATTTAAATTTTTCTCTTACAGGGCTAACACTTCCGAAAAACCAATACAACGCCCACCCGGACCAATATATTAAGCTAAACGAACCGTTCACTGGGTACTTATCCGTACGAAAATCCCTATTGATTTACCTGTTTTTACAAGGAAATAAAATGTGAAAAAAATATTTCTACATCCCATGGCCTTTCCCAACCATTTAAATTTTTCTCTTACAGGTCTAACACTTCCGAAAAACCAATACAACGCCCACCCGGATCAATATATAAAGCTAAACGAACCGTTCACTGGGTACTCATCCGTACGAAAATCCCTATTGATTTACCTGTTTTTACAAGGAAATAAAATGTGAAAAAAATATTTCTACATCCCATGGCCTTTCCCAACCATTAAAATTTTCCTCTTACAGGTCTATCACTTCCGAAAAACCAATACAATGCCCACCCGGAACAATATATAAAGCTAAACGAACCGTTCACTGGGTACTTATACGTACGAAAATCCCTATTGATTTACCTGTTTTTACAAGGAAATAAAATGTGAAAAAAATATTTCTACATCCCATGGCCTTACCCAACCATTTAAATTTTTCTCTTACAGGGCTAACACTTCCGAAAAACCAATACAATGCTCACCCGGAACAATATATAAAGCTAAACGAGCCGTTCACTGGGTACTTATACGTACGAAAATCCCTATTGATTTACCTGTTTTTACAAGGAAATAAAATGTGAAAACAATATTTCTACATCCCATGGCCTTTTCCAACCATTTAAATTTTTCTCTTACAGGGCTAACAGTTCCGAAAAACCAATACAACGCCCACCCGGACCAATATATAAAGCTAAACGAACCGTTCACTGGGTACTTATCCGTACGAAAATCCCTATTGATTTACCTGTTTTTACAAGGAAATAAAATGTGAAAAAAATATTTCTACATCCCATGGCCTTTCCCAACCATTTAAATTTTTCTCTTACAGGGCTAACAGTTCTGAAAAACCAATACAACGCCCACCCGGAACAATGTATAAAGCTAAACGAACCGTTCACTGGGTACTTATACGTACGAAAATCCCTATTGATTTACCTGTTTTTACAAGGAAATAAAATGTGAAAAAATATCTCTACATCCCATGGCCTTTCCCAACCATTTAAATTTTTCTCTTACAGGGCTAACACTTCCGAAAAACCAATACAACGCCCACCTGGACCAATATATAAAGCTAAACGAACCGTTCACTGGGTACTTATATGTACGAAACTCCCTATTGATTTACCTGTTTTTACAAGGAAATAAAATGTGAAAAAAATATTTCTACATCCCATGGCCTTTCCCAACCATTTACATTTTTCTCTTATAGGTCTAACACTTCCGAAAAACCAATACAACGCCCACCCGGAACAATATATAAAGCTAAACGAGCCGTTCACTGGGTACTTATATGTACGAAAATCCCTATTGATTTACCTGTTTTTACAAGGAAATAAAATGTGAAAAAAATATTTCTACATCCCATGGCCTTTCCCAACCATTTAAATTTTTCTCTTACAGGTCTAACACTTCTGAAAAACCAATACAACGCCCACCCGGAACAATATATAAAGCTAAACGAACCGTTCACTGGGTACTTATCCATACGAAAATCCCTATTGATTTACCTGTTTTTACAAGGAAATAAAATGTGAAAAAAATATTTCTACATCCCATGGCCTTTCCCAACCATTAAAATTTTCCTCTTACAGGTCTATCACTTCCGAAAAACCAATACAATGCCCACCCGGAACAATATATAAAGCTAAACTAGCCGTTCACTGGGTACTTATACGTACGAAAATCCCTATTGATTTACCTGTTTTTACAAGGAAATAAAATGTGAAAAAAATATTTCTACATCCCATGGCCTTTCCCAACCATTTAAATTTTTCGCTTACAGGACTAACACTTCCGAAAAACCAATACAACGCTCATCTGGAACAATATATAAAGCTAAACGAACCGTTCACTGGGTACTTTTCCGTACGAAAATCCCTATTGATTTACCAGTTTTTACAAGGAAATAAAATGTGAAAAAAATATTTCTACATCCCATGCCCTTTCCCAACCATTTAAATTTTTCTCTTACAGGGCTAACACTTCCGAAAAACCAATACAACGCCCACCCGGACCAATATATAAAGCTAAACGAACTGTTCACTGTGTACTTATCCGTATGAAAATCCCTATTGATTTACCTGTTTTTACAAGGAAATAAAATGTGAAAAAAATATTTCTACATCCCATGGCCTTTCCCAACCATTAAAATTTTCCTCTTACAGGTCTATCACTTCTGAAAAACCAATACAATGCCCACCCGGAACAATATATAAAGCTAAACGAACCGTTCACTGGGTACTTATACGTACGAAAATCCCTATTGATTTACCTGTTTTTACAAGGAAATAAAATGTGAAAAAAATATTTCTACATCCCATGGCCTTTCCCAACCATTTAAATTTTTCTCTTACAGGGCTAACACTTCCGAAAAACCAATACAATGCTCACCCGGAACAATATATAAAGCTAAACGAGCCGTTCACTGGGTACTTATACGTACGAAAATCCCTATTGATTTACCTGTTTTTACAAGGAAATAAAATGTGAAAACAATATTTCTACATCCCATGGCCTTTCCCAACCATTTAAATTTTTCTCTTACAGGGCTAACAGTTCCGAAAAACCAATACAACGCCCACCCGGACCAATATATAAAGCTAAACGAACCGTTCACTGGGTACTTATCCGTACGAAAATCCCTATTGATTTACCTGTTTTTACAAGGAAATAAAATGTGAAAACAATATTTCTACATCCCATGGCCTTTCCCAACCATTTAAATTTTTCTCTTACAGGGCTAACAGTTCCGAAAAACCAATACAACGCCCACCCGGACCAATATATAAAGCTAAACGAACCGTTCACTGGGTACTTATCCGTACGAAAATCCCTATTGATTTACCTGTTTTTACAAGGAAATAAAATGTGAAAAAAATATTTCTACATCCCATGGCCTTTCCCAACCATTTAAATTTTTCTCTTACAGGTCTAACACTTCTGAAAAACCAATACAACGCCCACCCGGAACAATATATAAAGCTAAACGAACCGTTCACTGGGTACTTATCCATACGAAAATCCCTATTGATTTAACTGTTTTTACAAAGAAATAAAATGTGAAAAAAATATTTCTATAACCCATGGCCTTTCCCAACCATTTAAATTTTCCTCTTACAGGTCTGTCACTTCCGAAAAACCGATACAACGCCCACCTGGAACAATATATAAAGCTAAACGAGCCGTTCACTGGGTACTTATACGTACGAAAATCCCTATTGATTTACCTGTTTTTACAAGGAAATAAAATGTGAAAAAAATATTTCTACATCCCATGGCCTTTCCCAACCATTTAAATTTTTCTCTTACAGGGCTAACACTTCCGAAAAACCAATACAACGCCCACCTGGACCAATATATAAAGCTAAACGAACCGTTCACTGATATGTACGAAACTCCCTATTGATTTACCTGTTTTTACAAGGAAATAAAATGTGAAAAAAATATTTCTACATCCCATGGCCTTTCCCAACCAATTAAATTTTTCTCTTACAGGTCTAACACTTCCGAAAAACCAATACAACGCCCACCCGGAACAATATATAAAGCTAAACGAGCCGTTCACTGGGTACTTTTCCGTACGAAAATCCCTATTGATTTACCAGTTTTTACAAGGAAATAAAATGTGAAAAAAATATTTCTACATCCCATGCCCTTTCCCAACCATTTAAATTTTTCTCTTACAGGGCTAACACTTCCGAAAAACTAATACAACGCCCACCCGGACCAATATATAAAGCTAAACGAACCGTTCACTGGGTACTTATCCGTACGAAAATCCCTATTGATTTACCTGTTTTTACAAGGAAATAAAATGTGAAAAAAATATTTCTACATCCCATGGCCTTTCCCAACCATTTAAATTTTTCTCTTACAGGGCTAACAGTTCTGAAAAACCAATACAACGCCCACCCGGAACAATGTATAAAGCTAAACGAACCGTTCACTGGGTACTTATACGTACGAAAATCCCTATTGATTTACCTGTTTTTACAAGGAAATAAAATGTGAAAAAATATCTCTACATCCCATGGCCTTTCCCAACCATTTAAATTTTTCTCTTACAGGGCTAACACTTCCGAAAAACCAATACAACGCCCACCTGGACCAATATATAAAGCTAAACGAACCGTTCACTGGGTACTTATATGTACGAAACTCCCTATTGATTTACCTGTTTTTACAAGGAAATAAAATGTGAAAAAAATATTTCTACATCCCATGGCCTTTCCCAACCATTTACATTTTTCTCTTATAGGTCTAACACTTCCGAAAAACCAATACAACGCCCACCCGGAACAATATATAAAGCTAAACGAGCCGTTCACTGGGTACTTATATGTACGAAAATCCCTATTGATTTACCTGTTTTTACAAGGAAATAAAATGTGAAAAAAATATTTCTACATCCCATGGCCTTTCCCAACCATTTAAATTTTTCTCTTACAGGTCTAACACTTCTGAAAAACCAATACAACGCCCACCCGGAACAATATATAAAGCTAAACGAACCGTTCACTGGGTACTTATCCATACGAAAATCCCTATTGATTTACCTGTTTTTACAAGGAAATAAAATGTGAAAAAAATATTTCTACATCCCATGGCCTTTCCCAACCATTAAAATTTTCCTCTTACAGGTCTATCACTTCCGAAAAACCAATACAATGCCCACCCGGAACAATATATAAAGCTAAACTAGCCGTTCACTGGGTACTTATACGTACGAAAATCCCTATTGATTTACCTGTTTTTACAAGGAAATAAAATGTGAAAAAAATATTTCTACATCCCATGGCCTTTCCCAACCATTTAAATTTTTCGCTTACAGGACTAACACTTCCGAAAAACCAATACAACGCTCATCTGGAACAATATATAAAGCTAAACGAACCGTTCACTGGGTACTTTTCCGTACGAAAATCCCTATTGATTTACCAGTTTTTACAAGGAAATAAAATGTGAAAAAAATATTTCTACATCCCATGCCCTTTCCCAACCATTTAAATTTTTCTCTTACAGGGCTAACACTTCCGAAAAACCAATACAACGCCCACCCGGACCAATATATAAAGCTAAACGAACTGTTCACTGTGTACTTATCCGTATGAAAATCCCTATTGATTTACCTGTTTTTACAAGGAAATAAAATGTGAAAAAAATATTTCTACATCCCATGGCCTTTCCCAACCATTAAAATTTTCCTCTTACAGGTCTATCACTTCTGAAAAACCAATACAATGCCCACCCGGAACAATATATAAAGCTAAACGAACCGTTCACTGGGTACTTATACGTACGAAAATCCCTATTGATTTACCTGTTTTTACAAGGAAATAAAATGTGAAAAAAATATTTCTACATCCCATGGCCTTTCCCAACCATTTAAATTTTTCTCTTACAGGGCTAACACTTCCGAAAAACCAATACAATGCTCACCCGGAACAATATATAAAGCTAAACGAGCCGTTCTCTGGGTACTTATACGTACGAAAATCCCTATTGATTTACCTGTTTTTACAAGGAAATAAAATGTGAAAACAATATTTCTACATCCCATGGCCTTTCCCAACCATTTAAATTTTTCTCTTACAGGGCTAACAGTTCCGAAAAACCAATACAACGCCCACCCGGACCAATATATAAAGCTAAACGAACCGTTCACTGGGTACTTATCCGTACGAAAATCCCTATTGATTTACCTGTTTTTACAAGGAAATAAAATGTGAAAACAATATTTCTACATCCCATGGCCTTTCCCAACCATTTAAATTTTTCTCTTACAGGGCTAACAGTTCCGAAAAACCAATACAACGCCCACCCGGACCAATATATAAAGCTAAACGAACCGTTCACTGGGTACTTATCCGTACGAAAATCCCTATTGATTTACCTGTTTTTACAAGGAAATAAAATGTGAAAAAAATATTTCTACATCCCATGGCCTTTCCCAACCATTTAAATTTTTCTCTTACAGGTCTAACACTTCTGAAAAACCAATACAACGCCCACCCGGAACAATATATAAAGCTAAACGAACCGTTCACTGGGTACTTATCCATACGAAAATCCCTATTGATTTAACTGTTTTTACAAAGAAATAAAATGTGAAAAAAATATTTCTATAACCCATGGCCTTTCCCAACCATTTAAATTTTCCTCTTACAGGTCTGTCACTTCCGAAAAACCGATACAACGCCCACCTGGAACAATATATAAAGCTAAACGAGCCGTTCACTGGGTACTTATACGTACGAAAATCCCTATTGATTTACCTGTTTTTACAAGGAAATAAAATGTGAAAAAAATATTTCTACATCCCATGGCCTTTCCCAACCATTTAAATTTTTCTCTTACAGGGCTAACACTTCCGAAAAACCAATACAACGCCCACCTGGACCAATATATAAAGCTAAACGAACCGTTCACTGATATGTACGAAACTCCCTATTGATTTACCTGTTTTTACAAGGAAATAAAATGTGAAAAAAATATTTCTACATCCCATGGCCTTTCCCAACCAATTAAATTTTTCTCTTACAGGTCTAACACTTCCGAAAAACCAATACAACGCCCACCCGGAACAATATATAAAGCTAAACGAGCCGTTCACTGGGTACTTTTCCGTACGAAAATCCCTATTGATTTACCAGTTTTTACAAGGAAATAAAATGTGAAAAAAATATTTCTACATCCCATGCCCTTTCCCAACCATTTAAATTTTTCTCTTACAGGGCTAACACTTCCGAAAAACTAATACAACGCCCACCCGGACCAATATATAAAGCTAAACGAACTGTTCACTGTGTACTTATCCGTATGAAAATCCCTATTGATTTACCTGTTTTTACAAGGAAATAAAATGTGAAAAAAATATTTCTACATCCCATGGCCTTTCCCAACCATTTAAATTTTTCGCTTACAGAGCTAACACTTCTGAAAAACCAATACAACGCCCACCCGGATCAATATATAAAGCTAAACGAACCGTTCACTGGGTACTCATCCGTACGAAAATCCCTATTGATTTACCTGTTTTTACAAGGAAATAAAATGTGAAAAAAATATTTCTACATCCCATGGCCTTTCCCAACCATTAAAATTTTCCTCTTACAGGTCTATCCCTTCCGAAAAACCAATACAATGCCCACCCGGAACAATATATAAAGCTAAACGAACCGTTCACTGGGTACTTATACGTACGAAAATCCCTATTGATTTACCTGTTTTTACAAGGAAATAAAATGTGAAAAAAATATCTCTACATCCCATGGCCTTTCCCAACCATTTAAATTTTTCTCTTACAGGGCTAACACTTCCGAAAAACCAATACAACGCCCACCTGGACCAATATATAAAGCTAAACGAACCGTTCACTGGGTACTTATATGTACGAAACTCCCTATTGATTTACCTGTTTTTACAAGGAAATAAAATGTGAAAAAAATATTTCTACATCCCATGGCCTTTCCCAACCATTTACATTTTTCTCTTACAGGTCTAACACTTCCGAAAAACCAATACAACGCCCACCCGGAACAATATATAAAGCTAAACAAGCCGTTCACTGGGTACTTACTGCGCTCCCCCACATGCAACCAGCTGGGTGACCTTGGGCTCGCCACGGCACTGATAAAACTGTTCTGACCGGGCAGTGATATCAGTGCTCTCTCAGCCTCACCCACCCCACAGGGTGTCTGTTGTGGGGAGAGGAATGGGAAGGCGACTGTAAGCCGCTTTGAGCCTCCTTCGGGTAGGGAAAAGCGGCATATAAGAACCAACTCTTCTTCTTCTTCTTCTTCTACTTATACGTACGAAAATCCCTATTGATTTACCTGTTTTTACAAGGAAATAAAATGTGAAAAAAATATTTCTACATCCCATGGCCTTTCCCAACCATTTAAATTTTTCTCTTACAGGGCTAACACTTCCGAAAAACCAATACAACGCCCACCTGGACCAATATATAAAGCTAAACGAACCGTTCACTGATATGTACGAAACTCCCTATTGATTTACCTGTTTTTACAAGGAAATAAAATGTGAAAAAAATATTTCTACATCCCATGGCCTTTCCCAACCAATTAAATTTTTCTCTTACAGGTCTAACACTTCCGAAAAACCAATACAACACCCACCCGGAACAATATATAAAGCTAAACGAGCCGTTCACTGGGTACTTATACGTACGAAAATCCCTATTGATTTACCTGTTTTTACAAGGAAATAAAATGTGAAAAAAATATTTCTACATCCCATGGCCTTTCCCAACCATTTAAATTTTTCTCTTACAGGTCTAACACTTCTGAAAAACCAATACAACGCCCACCCGGAACAATATATAAAGCTAAACGAACCGTTCACTGGGTACTTATCCGTACGAAAATCCCTATTGATTTACCTGTTTTTACAAAGAAATAAAATGTGAAAAAAATATTTCTACAACCCATGGCCTTTCCCAACCATTTAAATTTTCCTCTTACAGGTCTGTCACTTCCGAAAAACCAATACAACGCCCACCCGGAACAATATATAAAGCTAAACGAGCCGTTCACTGGGTACTTATACGTACGAAAATCCCTATTGATTTACCTGTTTTTACAAGGAAATAAAATGTGAAAAAAATATTTCTACATCCCATGGCCTTTCCCAACCATTTAAATTTTTCTCTTACAGGGCTAACACTTCCGAAAAACCAATACAACGCCCACCCGGACCAATATATAAAGCTAAACGAACCGTTCACTGGGTACTTATCCGTACGAAAATCCCTATTGATTTACCTGTTTTTACAAGGAAATAAAATGTGAAAAAAATATTTCTACATCCCATGGCCTTTCCCAACCAATTAAATTTTTCTCTTACAGGTCTAACACTTCCGAAAAACCAATACAACGCCCACCCGGAACAATATATAAAGCTAAACGAGCCGTTCACTGGGTACTTTTCCGTACGAAAATCCCTATTGATTTACCAGTTTTTACAAGGAAATAAAATGTGAAAAAAATATTTCTACATCCCATGCCCTTTCCCAACCATTTAAATTTTTCTCTTACAGGGCTAACACTTCCGAAAAACTAATACAACGCCCACCCGGACCAATATATAAAGCTAAACGAACTGTTCACTGTGTACTTATCCGTATGAAAATCCCTATTGATTTACCTGTTTTTACAAGGAAATAAAATGTGAAAAAATATTTCTACATCCCATGGCCTTTCCCAACCATTTAAATTTTTCGCTTACAGAGCTAACACTTCTGAAAAACCAATACAACGCCCACCCGGATCAATATATAAAGCTAAACGAACCGTTCACTGGGTACTCATCCGTACGAAAATCCCTATTGATTTACCTGTTTTTACAAGGAAATAAAATGTGAAAAAAATATTTCTACATCCCATGGCCTTTCCCAACCATTAAAATTTTCCTCTTACAGGTCTATCCCTTCCGAAAAACCAATACAATGCCCACCCGGAACAATATATAAAGCTAAACGAACCGTTCACTGGGTACTTATACGTACGAAAATCCCTATTGATTTACCTGTTTTTACAAGGAAATAAAATGTGAAAAAAATATCTCTACATCCCATGGCCTTTCCCAACCATTTAAATTTTTCTCTTACAGGGCTAACACTTCCGAAAAACCAATACAATGCCCACCTGGACCAATATATAAAGCTAAACGAACCGTTCACTGGGTACTTATATGTACGAAACTCCCTATTGATTTACCTGTTTTTACAAGGAAATAAAATGTGAAAAAAATATTTCTACATCCCATGGCCTTTCCCAACCATTTACATTTTTCTCTTACAGGTCTAACACTTCCGAAAAACCAATACAACGCCCACCCGGAACAATATATAAAGCTAAACGAGCCGTTCACTGGGTACTTATATGTACGAAAATCCCTATTGATTTACCTGTTTTTACAAGGAAATAAAATGTGAAAAAAATATTTCTACATCCCATGGCCTTTCCCAACCATTTACATTTTTCTCTTACAGGTCTAACACTTCTGAAAAACCAATACAACGCCCACCCGGAACAATATATAAAGCTAAACGAACCGTTCACTGGGTACTTATCCATACGAAAATCCCTATTGATTTACCTTTTTTTACAAAGAAATAAAATGTGAAAAAAATATTTCTATAACCCATGGCCTTTCCCAACCATTTAAATTTTCTTCTTACAGGTCTGTCACTTCCGAAAAACCGATACAACGCCCACCTGGAACAATATATAAAGCTAAACGAGCCGTTCACTGGGTACTTATACGTACGAAAATCCCTATTGATTTACCTGTTTTTACAAGGAAATAAAATGTGAAAAAAATATTTCTACATCCCATGGCCTTTCCCAACCATTTAAATTTTTCTCTTACAGGGCTAACACTTCCGAAAAACCAATACAACGCCCACCTGGACCAATATATAAAGCTAAACGAACCGTTCACTGATATGTACGAAACTCCCTATTGATTTACCTGTTTTTACAAGGAAATAAAATGTGAAAAAAATATTTCTACATCCCATGGCCTTTCCCAACCAATTAAATTTTTCTCTTACAGGTCTAACACTTCCGAAAAACCAATACAACACCCACCCGGAACAATATATAAAGCTAAACGAGCCGTTCACTGGGTACTTATACGTACGAAAATCCCTATTGATTTACCTGTTTTTACAAGGAAATAAAATGTGAAAAAAATATTTCTACATCCCATGGCCTTTCCCAACCATTTAAATTTTTCTCTTACAGGTCTAACACTTCTGAAAAACCAATACAACGCCCACCCGGAACAATATATAAAGCTAAACGAACCGTTCACTGGGTACTTATCCGTACGAAAATCCCTATTGATTTACCTGTTTTTACAAAGAAATAAAATGTGAAAAAAATATTTCTACAACCCATGGCCTTTCCCAACCATTTAAATTTTCCTCTTACAGGTCTGTCACTTCCGAAAAACCAATACAACGCCCACCCGGAACAATATATAAAGCTAAACGAGCCGTTCACTGGGTACTTATACGTACGAAAATCCCTATTGATTTACCTGTTTTTACAAGGAAATAAAATGTGAAAAAAATATTTCTACATCCCATGGCCTTTCCCAACCATTTAAATTTTTCTCTTACAGGGCTAACACTTCCGAAAAACCAATACAACGCCCACCCGGACCAATATATAAAGCTAAACGAACCGTTCACTGGGTACTTATCCGTACGAAAATCCCTATTGATTTACCTGTTTTTACAAGGAAATAAAATGTGAAAAAAATATTTCTACATCCCATGGCCTTTCCCAACCATTTAAATTTTTCTCTTACAGGTCTAACACTTCTGAAAAACCAATACAACGCCCACCCGGAACAATATATAAAGCTAAACGAACCGTTCACTGGGTACTTATACGTACGAAAATCCCTATTGATTTACCTGTTTTTACAAGGAAATAAAATGTGAAAAAAATATTTCTACATCCCATGGCCTTTCCCAACCATTTAAATTTTTCGCTTACAGGACTAACACTTCCGAAAAACCAATACAACGCCCACCCGGAACAATATATAAAGCTAAACGAACCGTTCACTGGGTACTTATACGTACGAAAATCCCTATTGATTTACCTGTTTTTACAAGGAAATAAAATGTGAAAAAAATATTTCTACATCCCATGCCCTTTCCCAACCATTTAAATTTTTCTCTTACAGGGCTAACACTTCTGAAAAACCAATACAACGCCCACCCCGACCAATATATAAAGCTAAACGAACTGTTCACTGTGCACTTATCCGTATGAAAATCCCTATTGATTTACCTGTTTTTACAAGGAAATAAAATGTGAAAAAAATATTTCTACATCCCATGGCCTTTCCCAACCATTTAAATTTTTCGCTTACAGAGCTAACACTTCTGAAAAACCAATACAACGCTCACCCGGAACAATATATAAAGCTAAACGAACCGTTCACTGGGTACTTATACGTACGAAAATCCCTATTGATTTACCAGTTTTTACAAGGAAATAAAATGTGAAAAAAATATTTCTACATCACATGGCCTTTCCCAACCATTTAAATTTTTCTCTTACAGGGCTAACACTTCCGAAAAACCAATACAACGCCCACCCGGAACAATATATAAATCTAAACGAACCGTTGACTGGGTACTTCTCCGTACGAAAATCCCTATTGATTTACCTGTTTTTACAAGGAAATAAAATGTGAAAAAAATATTTTTACATCCCATGGCCTTTCCCAACCATTTAAATTTTTCTCTTACAGGTCTAACACTTCCGAAAAACCAATACAATGCCCACCCGGAACACTATATAAAGCTAAACGAACCGTTGACTGGGTACTTATCCGTATGAAAATCCCTATTGATTTACCTGTTTTTACAAGGACATAAAATGTGAAAACAATATTTTTACATCCCATGGACTTTCCCAACCATTTAAATTTTTTTCTTACAGGTCTAACACTTCCGAAAAACCAATTCAACGCCCACCCGGAACAATATGGTTACAACCACTGTTATTATTTACTGTATGTTTTAACGAAGACTGTTTCATGTATCGTTGATTAGTTTTAATGTAAACCGCCCTGAGCTTTCGGGGCGGGCGGTATATAAATCTAAATAAATAAATAAATAAATAAAATAAATAAATAAATATATAAAGCTAAACGAACCGTTGACTGGGTACTTATCCGTACGAAAATCCCTATTGATTTACCTGTTTTTACAAGGAAATAAAATGTGAAAAAAATATTTCTACATCCCATGTCCTTTCCCACCCATTTAAATTTTCCTCTTACAGGTCTATCACTTCCGAAAAACCAATACAACGCTCACCCGGAACAATATATAAAGCTAAACGAACCGTTCACTGCGTACTTATACGTACGAAAATCCCTATTGATTTACTTGTTTTTACAAGGAAATAAAATGTGAAAAAAATATTTCTACATCCCATGGCCTTTCCCAACCATTTAAATTTTTCTTTTACAGGTCTAACACTTCCGAAAAACCAATACAATGCCCACCCGGACCAATATATAAAGCTAAACGAACCGTTCACTGGGTACTTATCCGTACGAAAATCCCTATTGATTTACCTGTTTTTACAAGGAAATAAAATGTGAAAAAAATATTTCTACATCCCATGGCCTTTCCCAACCATTTAAATTTTTCTCTTACAGGTCTAACACTTCCGAAAAACCAATACAATGCCCACCCGGAACAATATATAAAGCTAAAGGAACCGTTCACTGGGTACTTATCCGTACGAAAATCCCTATTGATTTACCTGTTTTTACAAGGAAATAAAATGTTAAAAAAATATTTCTACATCCCATGGACTTTCCCAACCATTTAAATTTTTTTCTTACAGGTCTAACACTTCCGAAAAACCAATACAACGCCCAGCCGGAACAATATATAAAGCTAAACGAACCGTTGACTGGGTACTTATCCGTACGAAAATCCCTATTGATTTACCTGTTTTAACAAGGAAAAAAAATGTGAAAAAAATATTTCTACATCCCATGGCCTTTCCCACCCATTTAAATTTTCCTCTTACAGGTCTATCACTTCCGAAAAACCAATACAACGCTCACCCGGAACAATATATAAAGCTAAACGAACCGTTCACTGCGTACTTATACGTACGAAAGTCCCTATTGATTTACCTGTTTTTACAAGGAAATAAAATGTGAAAAAAATATTTCTACATCCCATGGCCTTTCCCAACCATTTAAATTTTTCTCTTACAGGTCTAACTCCTCCGAAAAACCAATACAATGCCCACCCGGACCAATATATAAAGCTAAACGAACCGTTCACTGTGTACTTATCCGTACGAAAATCCCTATTGATTTACCTGTTTTTACAAGGAAATAAAATGTGAAAAAAATATTTCTACATCCCATGGCCTTTCCCACCCATTTAAATTTTCCTCTTACAGGTCTATCACTTCCGAAAAACCAATACAACGCTCACCCGGAACAATATATAAAGCTAAACGAACCGTTCACTGCGTACTTATACGTACGAAAATCCCTATTGATTTACCTGTTTTTACAAGGAAATAAAATGTGAAAAAAATATTTCTACATCCCATGGCCTTTCCCAACGATTTAAATTTTTCTCTTACAGGTCTAACACTTCCGAAAAACCAATACAATGCCCACCCGGAACAATATATAAAGCTAAAGGAACCGTTCACTGGGTACTTATCCGTACGAAAATCCCTATTGATTTACCTGTTTTTACAAGGACATAAAATGTGAAAAAAATATTTCTACATCCCATGGACTTTCCCAACCATTTAAATTTTTCGCTTACAGAGCTAACACTTCTGAAAAACCAATACAACGCTCACCCGGAACAATATATAAAGCTAAACGAACCGTTCACTGGGTACTTATAGGTACGAAAATCCCTATTGATTTACCAGTTTTTACAAGGAAATAAAATGTGAAAAAAATATTTCTACATCACATGGCCTTTCCCAACCATTTAAATTTTTCTCTTACAGGGCTAACACTTCCGAAAAACCAATACAACGCCCACCCGGAACAATATATAAATCTAAACGAACCGTTGACTGGGTACTTCTCCGTACGAAAATCCCTATTGATTTACCTGTTTTTACAAGGAAATAAAATGTGAAAAAAATATTTTTACATCCCATGGCCTTTCCCAACCATTTAAATTTTTCTCTTACAGGTCTAACACTTCCGAAAAACCAATACAATGCCCACCCGGAACACTATATAAAGCTAAACGAACCGTTGACTGGGTACTTATCCGTATGAAAATCCCTATTGATTTACCTGTTTTTACAAGGACATAAAATGTGAAAACAATATTTTTACATCCCATGGACTTTCCCAACCATTTAAATTTTTTTCTTACAGGTCTAACACTTCCGAAAAACCAATTCAACGCCCACCCGGAACAATATGGTTACAACCACTGTTATTATTTACTGTATGTTTTAACGAAGACTGTTTCATGTATCGTTGATTAGTTTTAATGTAAACCGCCCTGAGCTTTCGGGGCGGGCGGTATATAAATCTAAATAAATAAATAAATAAAATAAATAAATAAATAAATATATAAAGCTAAACGAACCGTTGACTGGGTACTTATCCGTACGAAAATCCCTATTGATTTACCTGTTTTTACAAGGAAATAAAATGTGAAAAAAATATTTCTACATCCCATGTCCTTTCCCACCCATTTAAATTTTCCTCTTACAGGTCTATCACTTCCGAAAAACCAATACAACGCTCACCCGGAACAATATATAAAGCTAAACGAACCGTTCACTGCGTACTTATACGTACGAAAATCTCTATTGATTTACTTGTTTTTACAAGGAAATAAAATGTGAAAAAAATATTTCTACATCCCATGGCCTTTCCCAACCATTTAAATTTTTCTTTTACAGGTCTAACACTTCCGAAAAACCAATACAATGCCCACCCGGACCAATATATAAAGCTAAACGAACCGTTCACTGGGTACTTATCCGTACGAAAATCCCTATTGATTTACCTGTTTTTACAAGGAAATAAAATGTGAAAAAAATATTTCTACATCCCATGGCCTTTCCCAACCATTTAAATTTTTCTCTTACAGGTCTAACACTTCCGAAAAACCAATACAATGCCCACCCGGAACAATATATAAAGCTAAAGGAACCGTTCACTGGGTACTTATCCGTACGAAAATCCCTATTGATTTACCTGTTTTTACAAGGAAATAAAATGTTAAAAAAATATTTCTACATCCCATGGACTTTCCCAACCATTTAAATTTTTTTCTTACAGGTCTAACACTTCCGAAAAACCAATACAACGCCCAGCCGGAACAATATATAAAGCTAAACGAACCGTTGACTGGGTACTTATCCGTACGAAAATCCCTATTGATTTACCTGTTTTAACAAGGAAAAAAAATGTGAAAAAAATATTTCTACATCCCATGGCCTTTCCCACCCATTTAAATTTTCCTCTTACAGGTCTATCACTTCCGAAAAACCAATACAACGCTCACCCGGAACAATATATAAAGCTAAACGAACCGTTCACTGCGTACTTATACGTACGAAAGTCCCTATTGATTTACCTGTTTTTACAAGGAAATAAAATGTGAAAAAAATATTTCTACATCCCATGGCCTTTCCCAACCATTTAAATTTTTCTCTTACAGGTCTAACTCTTCCGAAAAACCAATACAATGCCCACCCGGACCAATATATAAAGCTAAACGAACCGTTCACTGTGTACTTATCCGTACGAAAATCCCTATTGATTTACCTGTTTTTACAAGGAAATAAAATGTGAAAAAAATATTTCTACATCCCATGGCCTTTCCCACCCATTTAAATTTTCCTCTTACAGGTCTATCACTTCCGAAAAACCAATACAACGCTCACCCGGAACAATATATAAAGCTAAACGAACCGTTCACTGCGTACTTATACGTACGAAAGTCCCTATTGATTTACCTGTTTTTACAAGTAAATAAAATGTGAAAAAAATATTTCTACATCCCATGGCCTTTCCCAACCATTTAAATTTTTCTCTTACAGGTCTAACACTTCCGAAAAACCAATACAATGCCCACCCGGACCAATATATAAAGCTAAACGAACCGTTCACTGGGTACTTATCCGTACGAAAATCCCTATTGATTTACCTGTTTTTACAAGGAAATAAAATGTGAAAAAAATATTTCTACATCCCATGGCCTTTCCCACCGATTTAAATTTTCCTCTTACAGGTCTACCACTTCCGAAAAACCAATACAACGCCCACCTGGAAAAATATATAAAGCTAAACGAGCCGTTCACTGGGTACTTATACGTACGAAAATCCCTATTGATTTACCTGTTTTTACAAGGAAATAAAATGTGAAAAAAATATTTCTACATCCCATGGCCTTTCCCAACCATTTAAATTTTTCTCTTACAGGACTAACACTTCCGAAAAACCAATACAACGCCTACCCGGACCAATATATAAAGCTAAACGAACCGTTCACTGGGTACTTATCCGTACGAAAATCCCTATTGATTTACCTGTTTTTACAAGGAAATAAAATGTGAAAAAAATATTTCTACATCCCATGGCCTTTCCCAACCATTTACATTTTTCTCTTACAGGTCTAACACTTCCGAAAAACCAATACAACGCCCATCCGGATCAATATATAAAGCTAAACGAACCGTTCACTTGGTACTTATCCGTACGAAAATCCCTATTGATTTACCTGTTTTTACAAGGAAATAAAATGTGAAAAAAATATTTCTACATCCCATGGCCTTTCCCAACCATTTAAATTTTTCTCTTACAGGGCTAACACTTCCGAAAAACCAATACAATGCCCACCCGGACCAATATATTAAGCTAAACGAACCATTCACTGGGTACTTATCCGTACGAAAATCCCTATTGATTTACCTGTTTTTACAAGGAAATAAAATGTGAAAAAAATATTTCTACATCCCATGGCCTTTCCCAACCATTTACATTTTTCTCTTACAGGTCTAACACTTCCGAAAAACCAATACAACGCCCACCCGGATCAATATATAAAGCTAAACGAACCGTTCACTGGGTACTTATCCGTACGAAAATCCCTATTGATTTACCTGTTTTTACAAGGAAATAAAATGTGAAAAAAATATTTCTACATCCCATGGCCTTTCCCAACCATTTAAATTTTCCTCTTACAGGTCTATCACTTCCGAAAAACCAATACAACTCCCACCCGGATCAATATATAAAGCTAAACGAGCCGTTCACTGGGTACTTATACGTACGAAAATCCCTATTGATTTACCTGTTTTTACAAGGAAATAAAATGTGAAAAAAATATTTCTACATCCCATGGCCTTTCCCAACCATTTAAATTTTTCTCTTACAGGGCTAACACTTCGGAAAAACCAATACAACGCCCACCCGGACCAATATATTAAGCTAAACGAACCGTTCACTGGGTACTTATCCGTACGAAAATCCCTATTGATTTACCTGTTTTTACAAGGAAATAAAATGTGAAAAAAATATTTCTACATCCCATGGCCTTTCCCAACCATTTAAATTTTTCTCTTACAGGTCTAACACTTCCGAAAAACCAAACAACGCCCACCCGGATCAATATATAAAGCTAAACGAACCGTTCACTGGGTACTCATCCGTACGAAAATCCCTATTGATTTACCTGTTTTTACAAGGAAATAAAATGTGAAAAAAATATTTCTACATCCCATGGCCTTTCCCAACCATTTAAATTTTTCTCTTACAGGTCTATCACTTCCGAAAAACCAATACAACGCCCATCCGGAACAATATATAAAGCTAAACGAGCCGTTCACTGGGTACTTATACGTACGGAAATCCCTATTGATTTATCTGTTTTTACAAGGAAATAAAATGTGAAAAAAATATTTCTACATCCCATGGCCTTTCCCAACCATTTAAATTTTTCTCTTACAGGGCTAACACTTCCGAAAAACCAATACAACGCCCACCCGGACCAATATATAAAGCTAAACGAACCGTTCACTGGGTAGTTACATGTACGAAAATCCCTATTGATTTACCTGTTTTTACAAGGAAATAAAATGTGAAAAAAATATTTCTACATCCCATGGCCTTTCCCAACCATTTAAATTTTTCTCTTACAGGTCTAACTCTTCCGAAAAACCAATACAATGCCCACCCGGACCAATATATAAAGCTAAACGAACCGTTCACTGTGTACTTATCCGTACGAAAATCCCTATTGATTTACCTGTTTTTACAAGGAAATAAAATGTGAAAAAAATATTTCTACATCCCATGGCCTTTCCCACCCATTTAAATTTTCCTCTTACAGGTCTATCACTTCCGAAAAACCAATACAACGCTCACCCGGAACAATATATAAAGCTAAACGAACCGTTCACTGCGTACTTATACGTACGAAAATCCCTATTGATTTACCTGTTTTTACAAGGAAATAAAATGTGAAAAAAATATTTCTACATCCCATGGCCTTTCCCAACGATTTAAATTTTTCTCTTACAGGTCTAACACTTCCGAAAAACCAATACAATGCCCACCCGGAACAATATATAAAGCTAAACGAACCGTTCACTGGGTACTTATCCGTACGAAAATCCCTATTGATTTACCTGTTTTTACAAGGACATAAAATGTGAAAAAAATATTTCTACATCCCATGGACTTTCCCAACCATTTAAATTTTTTTCTTACAGGTCTAACACTTCCGAAAAACCAATACAACGCCCACCCGGAACAATATATAAAGCTAAACGAACTGTTGACTGGGTACTTATCCGTACGAAAATCCCTATTGATTTACCTGTTTTTACAAGGAAAAAAAATGTGAAAAAAATATTTCTACATCCCATGGCCTTTCCCACCCATTTAAATTTTCCTCTTACAGGTCTATCACTTCCGAAAAACCAATACAACGCTCACCCGGAACAATATATAAAGCTAAACGAACCGTTCACTGCGTACTTATACGTACGAAAGTCCCTATTGATTTACCTGTTTTTACAAGTAAATAAAATGTGAAAAAAATATTTCTACATCCCATGGCCTTTCCCAACCATTTAAATTTTTCTCTTACAGGTCTAACACTTCCGAAAAACCAATACAATGCCCACCCGGACCAATATATAAAGCTAAACGAACCGTTCACTGGGTACTTATCCGTACGAAAATCCCTATTGATTTACCTGTTTTTACAAGGAAATAAAATGTGAAAAAAATATTTCTACATCCCATGGCCTTTCCCACCGATTTAAATTTTCCTCTTACAGGTCTACCACTTCCGAAAAACCAATACAACGCCCACCTGGAAAAATATATAAAGCTAAACGAGCCGTTCACTGGGTACTTATACGTACGAAAATCCCTATTGATTTACCTGTTTTTACAAGGAAATAAAATGTGAAAAAAATATTTCTACATCCCATGGCCTTTCCCAACCATTTAAATTTTTCTCTTACAGGACTAACACTTCCGAAAAACCAATACAACGCCTACCCGGACCAATATATAAAGCTAAACGAACCGTTCACTGGGTACTTATCCGTACGAAAATCCCTATTGATTTACCTGTTTTTACAAGGAAATAAAATGTGAAAAAAATATTTCTACATCCCATGGCCTTTCCCAACCATTTACATTTTTCTCTTACAGGTCTAACACTTCCGAAAAACCAATACAACGCCCATCCGGATCAATATATAAAGCTAAACGAACCGTTCACTTGGTACTTATCCGTACGAAAATCCCTATTGATTTACCTGTTTTTACAAGGAAATAAAATGTGAAAAAAATATTTCTACATCCCATGGCCTTTCCCAACCATTTAAATTTTTCTCTTACAGGGCTAACACTTCCGAAAAACCAATACAATGCCCACCCGGACCAATATATTAAGCTAAACGAACCATTCACTGGGTACTTATCCGTACGAAAATCCCTATTGATTTACCTGTTTTTACAAGGAAATAAAATGTGAAAAAAATATTTCTACATCCCATGGCCTTTCCCAACCATTTACATTTTTCTCTTACAGGTCTAACACTTCCGAAAAACCAATACAACGCCCACCCGGATCAATATATAAAGCTAAACGAACCGTTCACTGGGTACTTATCCGTACGAAAATCCCTATTGATTTACCTGTTTTTACAAGGAAATAAAATGTGAAAAAAATATTTCTACATCCCATGGCCTTTCCCAACCATTTAAATTTTCCTCTTACAGGTCTATCACTTCCGAAAAACCAATACAACTCCCACCCGGATCAATATATAAAGCTAAACGAGCCGTTCACTGGGTACTTATACGTACGAAAATCCCTATTGATTTACCTGTTTTTACAAGGAAATAAAATGTGAAAAAAATATTTCTACATCCCATGGCCTTTCCCAACCATTTAAATTTTTCTCTTACAGGGCTAACACTTCGGAAAAACCAATACAACGCCCACCCGGACCAATATATTAAGCTAAACGAACCGTTCACTGGGTACTTATCCGTACGAAAATCCCTATTGATTTACCTGTTTTTACAAGGAAATAAAATGTGAAAAAAATATTTCTACATCCCATGGCCTTTCCCAACCATTTAAATTTTTCTCTTACAGGTCTAACACTTCCGAAAAACCAAACAACGCCCACCCGGATCAATATATAAAGCTAAACGAACCGTTCACTGGGTACTCATCCGTACGAAAATCCCTATTGATTTACCTGTTTTTACAAGGAAATAAAATGTGAAAAAAATATTTCTACATCCCATGGCCTTTCCCAACCATTTAAATTTTTCTCTTATAGGTCTATCACTTCCGAAAAACCAATACAACGCCCATCCGGAACAATATATAAAGCTAAACGAGCCGTTCACTGGGTACTTATACGTACGGAAATCCCTATTGATTTATCTGTTTTTACAAGGAAATAAAATGTGAAAAAAATATTTCTACATCCCATGGCCTTTCCCAACCATTTAAATTTTTCTCTTACAGGGCTAACACTTCCGAAAAACCAATACAACGCCCACCCGGACCAATATATAAAGCTAAACGAACCGTTCACTGCGTACTTATCCGTACGAAAATCCCTATTGATTTACCTGTTTTTACAAGGAAATAAAATGTGAAATAAATATTTCTACATCCCATGGCCTTTCCCAACCATTTAAATTTTTCTCTTACAGGTCTATCACTTCCGAAAAACCAATACAACGCCCACCCGGAACAATATATAAAGCTAAACAAGCCGTTCACTGGGTACTTATACGTACGAAAATCCCTATTGATTTACCTGTTTTTTCAAGGAAATAAAATGTGAAAAAAATATTTCTACATCCCATGGGCTTTCCCAACCATTTAAATTTTTCTCTTACAGGTCTAACACTTCCGAAAAACCAATACAACGCCCACCCGGAACAATATATAAAGCTAAACGAACCGTTCACTGGGTACTCATCCGTACGAAAATCCCTATTGATTTACCTGTTTTTACAAGGAAATAAAATGTGAAAAAAATATTTCTACATCCCATGGCCTTTCCCAACCATTTAAATTTTTCTCTTACAGGTCTATCACTTCCGAAAAACCAATACAACGCCCACCCGGAACAATATATAAAGCTAAACAAGCCGTTCACTGGGTACTTATACGTACGAAAATCCCTATTGATTTACCTGTTTTTTCAAGGAAATAAAATGTGAAAAAAATATTTCTACATCCCATGGGCTTTCCCAACCATTTAAATTTTTCTCTTACAGGTCTAACACTTCCGAAAAACCAATACAACGCCCACCCGGAACAATATATAAAGCTAAACGAACCGTTCACTGGGTACTCATCCGTACGAAAATCCCTATTGATTTACCTGTTTTTACAAGGAAATAAAATGTGAAAAAAATATTTCTACATCCCATGGCCTTTCCCAACCATTTAAATTTTTCTCTTACAGGTCTATCACTTCCGAAAAACCAATACAACGCCCATCCGGAACAATATATAAAGCTAAACGAGCCGTTCACTGGGTACTTATACGTACGGAAATCCCTATTGATTTATCTGTTTTTACAAGGAAATAAAATGTGAAAAAAATATTTCTACATCCCATGGCCTTTCCCAACCATTTAAATTTTTCTCTTACAGGGCTAACACTTCCGAAAAACCAATACAACGCCCACCCGGACCAATATATAAAGCTAAACGAACCGTTCACTGCGTACTTATCCGTACGAAAATCCCTATTGATTTACCTGTTTTTACAAGGAAATAAAATGTGAAATAAATATTTCTACATCCCATGGCCTTTCCCAACCATTTAAATTTTTCTCTTACAGGTCTATCACTTCCGAAAAACCAATACAACGCCCACCCGGAACAATATATAAAGCTAAACAAGCCGTTCACTGGGTACTTATACGTACGAAAATCCCTATTGATTTACCTGTTTTTACAAGGAAATAAAATGTAAAAAAAATATTTCTACATCCCATGGCCTTTCCCAACCATTTAAATTTTTCTCTTACATGGCAAACACTTCCGAAAAACCAATACAACGCCCACCCGGAACAATATTTAAAGCTAAACGAGCCGTTCACTGGGTACTTATACGTACGAAAATCCCTATTGATTTACCTGTTTTTTCAAGGAAATAAAATGTGAAAAAAATATTTCTACATCCCATGACCTTTCCCAACCATTTAAATTTTTCTCTTACAGGTCTAACACTTCCGAAAAACCAATACAACACCCACCCGGAACAATATATAAAACTAAACGAACCGTTCACTGGGTACTTATCCGAACGAAAATCCCTATTGATTTACCTGTTTTTACAAGGAAATAAAATGTGAAAAAAATATTTCTACATCCCATGGCCTTTCCCAACCATTTACATTTTTCTCTTACAGGTCTAACACTTCCGAAAAACCAATACAACGCCCACCCGTATCAATATATAAAGCTAAACGAACCGTTCACTGGGTACTTATCCGTACGAAAATCCCTATTGATTTACCTGTTTTTACAAGGAAATAAAATGTGAAAAAAATATTTCTACATCCCATGGCCTTTCCCAACCATTTAAATTTTCATCTTACAGGTCTATCACTTCCGAAAAACCAATACAACGCCCACCCGGATCAATATATAAAGCTAAATGAGCCGTTCACTGGGTACTTATACGTACGAAAATCCTTATTGATTTACCTGTTTTTACAAGGAAATAAAATGTGAAAAAAATATTTCTATATCCCATGGCCTTTCCCAACCATTTAAATTTTTTATCTTACAGGGCTAACACTTCCGAAAAACCAATACAACGCCCACCCGGACCAATATATTAAGCTAAACGAACCGTTCACTGGGTACTTATCCGTACGAAAATCCCTATTGATTTACCTGTTTTTACAAGGAAATAAAATGTGAAAAAAATATTTCTACATCCCATGGCCTTTCCCAACCATTTAAATTTTTCTCTTACAGGTCTAACACTTCCGAAATACCAAACAACGCCCACCCGGATCAATATATAAAGCTAAACGAACCGTTCACTGGGTACTCATCCGTACGAAAATCCCTATTGATTTACCTGTTTTTACAAGGAAATAAAATGTGAAAAAAATATTTCTACATCCCATGGCCTTTCCCAACCATTTAAATTTTTCTCTTACAGGTCTATCACTTCCGAAAAACCAATACAACGCCCATCCGGAACAATATATAAAGCTAAACGAGCCGTTCACTGGGTACTTATACGTACGAAAATCCCTATTGATTTACCTGTTTTTACAAGGAAATAAAATGTGAAAAAAATATTTCTACATCCCATGGCCTTTCCCAACCATTTAAATTTTTCTCTTACAGGGCTAACACTTCCGAAAAACCAATACAACGCCCATCCGGAACAATATATAAAGCTAAACTAGCCGTTCACTGGGTACTTACACGTACGAAAATCCCTATTGATTTACCTGTTTTTACAAGGAAATAAAATGTGAAAAAAATATTTCTACATCCCATGGCCTTTCCCAACCATTTAAATTTTTCTCTTACAGGGCTAACACTTCCGAAAAACCAATACAACGCCCACCCGGACCAATATATAAAGCTAAACGAACCGTTCACTGGGTACTTATCCGAACGAAAATCCCTATTGATTTACCTGTTTTTACAAGGAAAGAAAATGTGAAATAAATATTTCTACATCCCATGGCCTTTCCCAACCATTTAAATTTTTCTCTTACAGGTCTATCCCTTCCGAAAAACCAATACAACGCCCACCCGGAACAATATATAAAGCTAAACGAGCCGTTCACTGGGTACTTATACGTACGAAAATCCCTATTGATTTACCTGTTTTTTCAAGGAAATAAAATGTGAAAAAAATATTTCTACATCCCATGGCATTTCCCAACCATTTACATTTTTCTCTTACAGGTCTAACACTTCCGAAAAACCAATACAACGCCCACCCGGAACAATATATAAAGCTAAACGAACCGTTCACTGGGTACTTATCCGTACGAAAATCCCTATAGATTTACCTGTTTTTACAAGGAAATAAAATGTAAAAAAAATATTTCTACATCCCATGGCCTTTCCCAACCATTTAAATTTTTCTCTTACAGGGCAAACACTTCCGAAAAACCAATACAACGCCCACCCGGAACAATATATAAAGCTAAACGAGCCGTTCACTGGGTACTTATACGTACGAAAATCCCTATTGATTTACCTGTTTTTTCAAGGAAATAAAATGTGAAAAAAATATTTCTACATCCCATGGCCTTTCCCAACCATTTAAATTTTTCTCTTACAGGTCTAACACTTCCGAAAAACCAATACAACACCCACCCGGAACAATATATAAAGCTAAACGAACCGTTCACTGGGTACTTATCCGAACGAAAATCCCTATTGATTTACCTGTTTTTACAAGGAAATAAAATGTGAAAAAAATATTTCTACATCCCATGGCCTTTCCCAACCATTTAAATTTTCTCTTACAGGGCTAACACTTCCGAAAAATCAATACAACTCCCACCCGGACCAATATATAAAGCTAAACGAACCGTTCACTGGGTACTTATCCGAACGAAAATCCCTATTGATTTACCTGTTTTTACAAGGAAATAAAATGTGAAAAAAATATTTCTACATCCCATGGCCTTTCCCAACGATTTAAATTTTTCTCTTACAGGTCTAACACTTCCGAAAAACCAATACAACGCCCACCCGGAACAATATATAAAGCTAAACGAACCGTTCACTGGGTACTTATCCGTACGAAAATCCCTATTGATTTACCTGTTTTTACAAGGAAATAAAATGTGAAAAAAATATTTCTACATCCCATGGCCTTTCCCAACCATTTACATTTTTCTCTTACAGGTCTAACACTTCCGAAAAACCAATACAACGCCCACCCGTATCAATATATAAAGCTAAACGAACCGTTCACTGGGTACTTATCCGTACGAAAATCCCTATTGATTTACCTGTTTTTACAAGGAAATAAAATGTGAAAAAAATATTTCTACATCCCATGGCCTTTCCCAACCATTTAAATTTTCCTCTTACAGGTCTATCACTTCCGAAAAACCAATACAACGCCCACCCGGATCAATATATAAAGCTAAATGAGCCGTTCACTGGGTACTTATACGTACGAAAATCCCTATTGATTTACCTGTTTTTACAAGGAAATAAAATGTGAAAAAAATATTTCTACATCCCATGGCCTTTCCCAACCATTTAAATTTTTCTCTTACAGGTCTATCACTTCCGAAAAACCAATACAACGCCCATCCGGAACAATATATAAAGCTAAACGAGCCGTTCACTGGGTACTTATACGTACGAAAATCCCTATTGATTTACCTGTTTTTACAAGGAAATAAAATGTGAAAAAAATATTTCTACATCCCATGGCCTTTCCCAACCATTTAAATTTTTCTCTTACAGGTCTAACACTTCCGAAAAACCAATACAACACCCACCCGGAACAATATATAAAGCTAAACGAACCGTTCACTGGGTACTTATCCGAACGAAAATCCCTATTGATTTACCTGTTTTTACAAGGAAATAAAATGTGAAAAAAATATTTCTACATCCCATGGCCTTTCCCAACCATTTAAATTTTTCTCTTACAGGTCTAACACTTCCGAAAAACCAATACAACACCCACCCGGAACAATATATAAAGCTAAACGAACCGTTCACTGGGTACTTATCCGAACGAAAATCCCTATTGATTTACCTGTTTTTACAAGGAAATAAAATGTGAAAAAAATATTTCTACATCCCATGGCCTTTCCCAACCATTTAAATTTTCTCTTACAGGGCTAACACTTCCGAAAAATCAATACAACGCCCACCCGGACCAATATATAAAGCTAAACGAACCGTTCACTGGGTACTTATCCGAACGAAAATCCCTATTGATTTACCTGTTTTTACAAGGAAATAAAATGTGAAAAAAATATTTCTACATCCCATGGCCTTTCCCAACGATTTAAATTTTTCTCTTACAGGTCTAACACTTCCGAAAAACCAATACAACGCCCACCCGGAACAATATATAAAGCTAAACGAACCGTTCACTGGGTACTTATCCGTACGAAAATCCCTATTGATTTACCTGTTTTTACAAGGAAATAAAATGTGAAAAAAATATTTCTACATCCCATGGCCTTTCCCAACCATTTACATTTTTCTCTTACAGGTCTAACACTTCCGAAAAACCAATACAACGCCCACCCGTATCAATATATAAAGCTAAACGAACCGTTCACTGGGTACTTATCCGTACGAAAATCCCTATTGATTTACCTGTTTTTACAAGGAAATAAAATGTGAAAAAAATATTTCTACATCCCATGGCCTTTCCCAACCATTTAAATTTTCCTCTTACAGGTCTATCACTTCCGAAAAACCAATACAACGCCCACCCGGATCAATATATAAAGCTAAATGAGCCGTTCACTGGGTACTTATACGTACGAAAATCCCTATTGATTTACCTGTTTTTACAAGGAAATAAAATGTGAAAAAAATATTTCTACATCCCATGGCCTTTCCCAACGATTTAAATTTTTCTCTTACAGGTCTATCACTTCCGAAAAACCAATACAACGCCCATCCGGAACAATATATAAAGCTAAACGAGCCGTTCACTGGGTACTTATCCGTACGAAAATCCCTATTGATTTACCTGTTTTTACAAGGAAATAAAATGTGAAAAAAATATTTCTACATCCCATGGCCTTTCCCAACCATTTAAAATTTTCTCTTACAGGTCTATCACTTCCGAAAAACCAATACAACGCCCATCCGGAACAATATATAAAGCTAAACGAGCCGTTCACTGGGTACTTATACGTACGGAAATCCCTATTGATTTACCTGTTTTTACAAGGAAATAAAATGTGAAAAAAATATTTCTACATCCCATGGCCTTTCCCAACCATTTAAATTTTTCTCTTACAGGGCTAACACTTCCGAAAAACCAATACAACGCCCACCCGGACCAATATATAAAGCTAAACGAACCGTTCACTGCGTACTTATCCGTACGAAAATCCCTATTGATTTACCTGTTTTTACAAGGAAATAAAATGTGAAATAAATATTTCTACATCCCATGGCCTTTCCCAACCATTTAAATTTTTCTCTTACAGGTCTATCCCTTCCGAAAAACCAATACAACGCCCACCCGGAACAATATATAAAGCTAAACGAGCCGTTCACTGGGTACTTATACGTACGAAAATCCCTATTGATTTACCTGTTTTTTCAAGGAAATAAAATGTGAAAAAAATATTTCTACATCCCATGGCCTTTCCCAACCATTTACATTTTTCTCTTACAGGTCTAACACTTCCGAAAAACCAATACAACGCCCACCCGGAACAATATATAAAGCTAAACGAACCGTTCACTGGGTACTTATCCGTACGAAAATCCCTATAGATTTACCTGTTTTTACAAGGAAATAAAATGTAAAAAAAATATTTCTACATCCCATGGCCTTTCCCAACCATTTAAATTTTTCTCTTACAGGGCAAACACTTCCGAAAAACCAATACAACGCCCACCCAGAACAATATATAAAGCTAAACGAGCCGTTCACTGGGTACTTATACGTACGAAAATCCCTATTGATTTACCTGTTTTTTCAAGGAAATAAAATGTGAAAAAAATATTTCTACATCCCATGGCCTTTCCCAACCATTTAAATTTTTCTCTTACAGGTCTAACACTTCCGAAAAACCAATACAACACCCACCCGGAACAATATATAAAGCTAAACGAACCGTTCACTGGGTACTTATCCGAACGAAAATCCCTATTGATTTACCTGTTTTTACAAGGAAATAAAATGTGAAAAAAATATTTCTACATCCCATGGCCTTTCCCAACCATTTAAATTTTCTCTTACAGGGCTAATACTTCCGAAAAATCAATACAACGCCCACCCGGACCAATATATAAAGCTAAACGAACCGTTCACTGGGTACTTATCCGAACGAAAATCCCTATTGATTTACCTGTTTTTACAAGGAAATAAAATGTGAAAAAAATATTTCTACATCCCATGGCCTTTCCCAACCATTTAAATTTTTCTCTTACAGGTCTAACACTTCTGAAAAACCAATACAACGCCCACCCGGAACAATATATAAAGCTAAACGAACCGTTCACTGGGTACTTATCCGTACGAAAATCCCTATTGATTTACCTGTTTTTACAAGGAAATAAAATGTGAAAAAAATATTTCTACATCCCATGGCCTTTCCCAACCATTTACATTTTTCTCTTACAGGTCTAACACTTCCGAAAAACCAATACAACGCCCACCCGTATCAATATATAAAGCTAAACGAACCGTTCACTGGGTACTTATCCGAACGAAAATCCCTATTGATTTACCTGTTTTTACAAGGAAATAAAATGTGAAAAAAATATTTCTACATCCCATGGCCTTTCCCAACGATTTAAATTTTTCTCTTACAGGTCTAACACTTCCGAAAAACCAATACAACGCCCACCCGGAACAATATATAAAGCTAAACGAACCGTTCACTGGGTACTTATCCGTACGAAAATCCCTATTGATTTACCTGTTTTTACAAGGAAATAAAATGTGAAAAAAATATTTCTACATCCCATGGCCTTTCCCAACCATTTACATTTTTCTCTTACAGGTCTAACACTTCCGAAAAACCAATACAACGCCCACCCGTATCAATATATAAAGCTAAACGAACCGTTCACTGGGTACTTATCCGTACGAAAATCCCTATTGATTTACCTGTTTTTACAAGGAAATAAAATGTGAAAAAAATATTTCTACATCCCATGGCCTTTCCCAACCATTTAAATTTTCCTCTTACAGGTCTATCACTTCCGAAAAACCAATACAACGCCCACCCGGATCAATATATAAAGCTAAATGAGCCGTTCACTGGGTACTTATACGTACGAAAATCCCTATTGATTTACCTGTTTTTACAAGGAAATAAAATGTGAAAAAAATATTTCTACATCCCATGGCCTTTCCCAACCATTTAAATTTTTCTCTTACAGGTCTATCACTTCCGAAAAACCAATACAACGCCCATCCGGAACAATATATAAAGCTAAACGAGCCGTTCACTGGGTACTTATACGTACGAAAATCCCTATTGATTTACCTGTTTTTACAAGGAAATAAAATGTGAAAAAAATATTTCTACATCCCATGGCCTTTCCCAACCATTTAAAATTTTCTCTTACAGGTCTATCACTTCCGAAAAACCAATACAACGCCCATCCGGAACAATATATAAAGCTAAACGAGCCGTTCACTGGGTACTTATACGTACGGAAATCCCTATTGATTTACCTGTTTTTACAAGGAAATAAAATGTGAAAAAAATATTTCTACATCCCATGGCCTTTCCCAACCATTTAAATTTTTCTCTTACAGGGCTAACACTTCCGAAAAACCAATACAACGCCCACCCGGACCAATATATAAAGCTAAACGAACCGTTCACTGCGTACTTATCCGTACGAAAATCCCTATTGATTTACCTGTTTTTACAAGGAAATAAAATGTGAAATAAATATTTCTACATCCCATGGCCTTTCCCAACCATTTAAATTTTTCTCTTACAGGTCTATCCCTTCCGAAAAACCAATACAACGCCCACCCGGAACAATATATAAAGCTAAACGAGCCGTTCACTGGGTACTTATACGTACGAAAATCCCTATTGATTTACCTGTTTTTTCAAGGAAATAAAATGTGAAAAAAATATTTCTACATCCCATGGCCTTTCCCAACCATTTACATTTTTCTCTTACAGGTCTAACACTTCCGAAAAACCAATACAACGCGCACCCGGAACAATATATAAAGCTAAACGAACCGTTCACTGGGTACTGAGAGCCAGTTTGGTGTAGTGGTTAGGAGTGCGGACTTGTAATCTGGCATGCCAGGTTCGATTCTGCGCTCCCCCACATGCAACCAGCTGGGTGACCTTGGGCTCGCCACGGCACTGATAAAACTGTTCTGACCGGGCAGTGATATCAGTGCTCTCTCAGCCTCACCCACCCCACAGGGTGTCTGTTGTGGGGGGAGGAATGGGAAGGCGACTGTAAGCCGCTTTGAGCCTCCTTCGGGTAGGGAAAAGCGGCATATAAGAACCAACTCTTCTTCTTCTTCTTCTACTTATCCGTACGAAAATCCCTATAGATTTACCTGTTTTTACAAGGAAATAAAATGTAAAAAAAATATTTCTACATCCCATGGCCTTTCCCAACCATTTAAATTTTTCTCTTACAGGGCAAACACTTCCGAAAAACCAATACAACGCCCACCCGGAACAATATATAAAGCTAAACGAGCCGTTCACTGGGTACTTATACGTACGAAAATCCCTATTGATTTACCTGTTTTTTCAAGGAAATAAAATGTGAAAAAAATATTTCTACATCCCATGGCCTTTCCCAACCATTTAAATTTTTCTCTTACAGGTCTAACACTTCCGAAAAACCAATACAACACCCACCCGGAACAATATATAAAGCTAAACGAACCGTTCACTGGGTACTTATCCGAACGAAAATCCCTATTGATTTACCTGTTTTTACAAGGAAATAAAATGTGAAAAAAATATTTCTACATCCCATGGCCTTTCCCAACCATTTAAATTTTTCTCTTACAGGGCTAACACTTCCGAAAAACCAATACAACGCCCACCCGGACCAATATATTAAGCTAAACGAACCGTTCACTGGGTACTTATCCGTACGAAAATCCCTATTGATTTACCTGTTTTTACAAGGAAATAATATGTGAAAAAAATATTTCTACATCCCATGGCCTTTCCCAACCATTTAAATTTTTCTCTTACAGGTCTAACACTTCCGAAATACCAAACAACGCCCACCCGGATCAATATATAAAGCTAAACGAACCGTTCACTGGGTACTCATCCGTACGAAAATCCCTATTGATTTACCTGTTTTTACAAGGAAATAAAATGTGAAAAAAATATTTCTACATCCCATGGCCTTTCCCAACCATTTAAATTTTTCTCTTACAGGTCTAACACTTCTGAAAAACCAATACAACGCCCACCCGGAACAATATATAAAGCTAAACGAACCGTTCACTGGGTACTTACACGTACGAAAATCCCTATTGATTTACCTGTTTTTACAAGGAAATAAAATATGAAAAAAAATATTTCTACATCCCATGGCCTTTCCCAACCATTTAAATTTTTCTCTTACAGGTCTAACACTTCTGAAAAACCAATACAACGCCCACCCGGAACAATATATAAAGCTAAACGAACCGTTCACTGGGCACTTATCCGTACGAAAATCCCTATTGATTTACCTGTTTTTACAAGGAAATAAAATATGAAAAAAAATATTTCTACATCCCATGGCCTTTCCCAACCATTTAAATTTTTCTCTTACAGGTCTAACACTTCTGAAAAACTGATACAACGCCCACCCGGAACAATATATAAAGCTAAACGAACCGTTCACTGGGCACTTATCCGTACGAAAATCCCTATTGTTTTACCAGTTTTTACAAGGAAATAAAATGTGAAAAAAATATTTCTACATCCCATGGCCATTCCCAACCCTTTAAATTTTTCTCTTACAGGTCTAACACTTCCGAAAAACCAATACAACGCCCACCCGGAACAATATATAAAGCTAAACGAACCGTTCACTGGGTACTTATCCGTACGAAACTCCCTATTGATTTATCTGTTTTTACAGGGAATTAAAATGTGAAAAAAATATTTCTACATCCCATGGCCTTTCCCAACCATTTAAATTTTTCTCTTACAGGTCTAACACTTCCGAAAAACCAATACAACGCCCACCTGGAACAATATATAAAGCTAAACGAACCGTTCACTGGGCACTTATCCTTACGAAAATCCCTATTGATTTACCTGTTTTTACAAGGAAATAAAATGTGAAAAAAATATTTCTACATCCAATGGCCTTTCCCAACCATTTAAAATTTTCTCTTACAGGTCTTACACTTCTGAAAAACCAATACAACGCCCACCCGGAACAATATATAAAGCTAAACGAACCGTTCACTGGGTACTTACACGTACGAAAATCCCTATTGATTTACCTGATTTTACAAGGAAATAAAATGTGAAAAAAATATTTCTACATCCCATGGCCTTTCCCAACCATTTAAATTTTTCTCTTACAGGGCTAAAACTTCCGAAAAACCAATACAACACCCACCCGGAACAATATATAAAGCTAAACGAACCGTTCACTGGGTACTTATCCGTACGAAAATCCCTATTGATTTACCTGTTTTTACAAGGAAATAAAATGTGAAAAAAATATTTCTACATCCCATGGCCTTTCCCAACCATTTAAATTTTCCTCTTACAGGTCTATCACTTCCGAAAAACCAATACAACGCCCACCCGGATCAATATATAAAGCTAAATGAGCCGTTCACTGGGTACTTATACGTACGAAAATCCCTATTGATTTACCTGTTTTTACAAGGAAATAAAATGTGAAAAAAATATTTCTACATCCCATGGCCTTTCCCAACCATTTAAATTTTTCTCTTACAGGTCTATCACTTCCGAAAAACCAATACAACGCCCATCCGGAACAATATATAAAGCTAAACGAGCCGTTCACTGGGTACTTATACGTACGAAAATCCCTATTGATTTACCTGTTTTTACAAGGAAATAAAATGTGAAAAAAATATTTCTACATCCCATGGCCTTTCCCAACCATTTAAATTTTTCTCTTACAGGGCAAACACTTCCGAAAAACCAATACAACGCCCACCCGGAACAATATATAAAGCTAAACGAGCCGTTCACTGGGTACTTATACGTACGAAAATCCCTATTGATTTACCTGTTTTTTCAAGGAAATAAAATGTGAAAAAAATATTTCTACATCCCATGGCCTTTCCCAACCATTTAAATTTTTCTCTTACAGGTCTAACACTTCCGAAAAACCAATACAACACCCACCCGGAACAATATATAAAGCTAAACGAACCGTTCACTGGGTACTTATCCGAACGAAAATCCCTATTGATTTACCTGTTTTTACAAGGAAATAAAATGTGAAAAAAATATTTCTACATCCCATGGCCTTTCCCAACCATTTAAATTTTCTCTTACAGGGCTAACACTTCCGAAAAATCAATACAACGCCCACCCGGACCAATATATAAAGCTAAACGAACCGTTCACTGGGTACTTATCCGAACGAAAATCCCTATTGATTTACCTGTTTTTACAAGGAAATAAAATGTGAAAAAAAATATTTCTACATCCCATGGCCTTTCCCAACCATTTAAATTTTTCTCTTACAGGGCTAAAACTTCCGAAAAACCAATACAACACCCACCCGGAACAATATATAAAGCTAAACGAACCGTTCACTGGGTACTTATCCGTAAGAAAATCCCTATTGATTTACCTGTTTTTACAAGGAAATAAAATGTGAAAAAAATATTTCTACATCCCATGGCCTTTCCCAACCCTTTAAATTTTTCTCTTACAGGTCTAACACTTCCGAAAAACCAATACAACGCCCACCCGGAACAATATATAAAGCTAAACGAACCGTTCACTGGGTACTTATCCGTACGAAACTCCCTATTGATTTATCTGTTTTTACAGGGAATTAAAATGTGAAAAAAATATTTCTACATCCCATGGCCTTTCCCAACCATTTAAATTTTTCTCTTACAGGTCTAACACTTCCGAAAAACCAATACAACGCCCACCTGGAACAATATATAAAGCTAAACGAACCGTTCACTGGGCACTTATCCTTACGAAAATCCCTATTGATTTACCTGTTTTTACAAGGAAATAAAATGTGAAAAAAATATTTCTACATCCAATGGCCTTTCCCAACCATTTAAAATTTTCTCTTACAGGTCTTACACTTCTGAAAAACCAATACAACGCCCACCCGGAACAAAATATAAAGCTAAATGAACCGTTCACTGGGTACTTACACGTATGAAAATCCCTATTGATTTACCTGATTTTACAAGGAAATAAAATGTGAAAAAAATATTTCTACATCCCATGGCCTTTCCCAACCATTTAAATTTTTCTCTTACAGGGCTAAAACTTCCGAAAAACCAATACAACACCCACCCGGAACAATATATAAAGCTAAACGAACCGTTCACTGGGTACTTATCCGTAAGAAAATCCCTATTGATTTACCTGTTTTTACAGGGAATTAAAATGTGAAAAAAATATTTCTACATCCCATGGCCTTTCCCAACCATTTAAAATTTTCTCTTACAGGTCTTACACTTCTGAAAAACCAATACAACGCCCACCCGGAACAATATATAAAGCTAAACGAACCGTTCACTGGGTACTTACACGTACGAAAATCCCTATTGATTTACCTGATTTTACAAGGAAATAAAATGTGAAAAAAATATTTCTACATCCCATGGCCTTTCCCAACCATTTAAATTTTTCTCTTACAGGGCTAAAACTTCCGAAAAACCAATACAACACCCACCCGGAACAATATATAAAGCTAAACGAACCGTTCACTGGGTACTTATCCGTAAGAAAATCCCTATTGATTTACCTGTTTTTACAAGGAAATAAAATGTGAAAAAAATATTTCTACATCCCATGGCCTTTCCCAACCCTTTAAATTTTTCTCTTACAGGTCTAACACTTCCGAAAAACCAATACAACGCCCACCCGGAACAATATATAAAGCTAAACGAACCGTTCACTGGGTACTTATCCGTACGAAACTCCCTATTGATTTATCTGTTTTTACAGGGAATTAAAATGTGAAAAAAATATTTCTACATCCCATGGCCTTTCCCAACCATTTAAATTTTTCTCTTACAGGTCTAACACTTCCGAAAAACCAATACAACGCCCACCCGGAACAATATATAAAGCTAAACGAACCGTTCACTGGGCACTTATCCTTACGAAAATCCCTATTGATTTACCTGTTTTTACAAGGAAATAAAATGTGAAAAAAATATTTCTACATCCAATGGCCTTTCCCAACCATTTAAAATTTTCTCTTACAGGTCTTACACTTCTGAAAAACCAATACAACGCCCACCCGGAACAATATATAAAGCTAAACGAACCGTTCACTGGGTACTTACACGTACGAAAATCCCTATTGATTTACCTGATTTTACAAGGAAATAAAATGTGAAAAAAATATTTCTACATCCCATGGCCTTTCCCAACCATTTAAATTTTTCTCTTACAGGTCTAACACTTCCGAAAAACCAATACAACGCCCACCCGGAACAATATATAAAGCTAAACGAACCGTTCACTAGGCACTTATCCGTATGGAAATAGCTATTGATTTACCTGTTTTAACAAGGAAATAAAATGTGAAAAAAATATTTCTACATCCCATGGCCTTTCCCAACCATTTAAATTTTTCTCTTACAGGTCTAACACTTCCGAAAAACCAATACAACGCCCACCCGGAACAATATATAAAGCTAAACGAACCGTTCACTGGGCACTTACCCGTACGAAAATCCCGATTGTTTTACCTGTTTTTACAAGGAAATAAAATGTGAAAAAAATATTTCTACATCCCATGACCTTTCCCAACCATTTAAATTTTTCTCTTACAGGTCTAACACTTCCGAAAAACCAATACAACGCCCACCCGGAACAATACATAAAGCTAAACGAACCGTTCACTGGGTACTTATCCGTACGAAAATCCCTATTGATTTATCTGTTTTTACAGGGAATTAAAATGTGAAAAAAATATTTCTACATCCCATGGCCTTTCCCAACCATTTAAATTTTTCTCTTACAGGTCTAACACTTCCGAAAAACCAATACAACGCCCACCCGGATAAATATATAAAGCTAAACGAACCGTTCACTGGGTACTTATCCGTACGAAAATCCCTATTGATTTACCTGTTTTTACAAGGAAATAAAATGTGAAAAAAATATTTCTACATCCCATGGCCTTTCCCAACCATTTAAATTTTTCTCTTACAGGGCTAACACTTCCGAAAAACCAATACAACACCCACCCGGAACAATATATAAAGCTAAACGAACCGTTCACTGGGTACTTATCCGTAAGAAAATCCCTATTGATTTACCTGTTTTTACAAGGAAATAAAATGTGAAAAAAATATTTCTACATCCCATGGCCTTTCCCAACCATTTACATTTTTCTCTTACAGGTCTAATACTTCTGAAAAACCAATACAACTCCCACCCGGAACAATATATAAAGCTAAACGAACCGTTCACTGGGTACTTACACGTACGAAAATCCCTATTGATTTACCTGATTTTACAAGGAAATAAAATGTGAAAAAAATATTTCTACATCCCATGGCCTTTCCCAACCATTTAAATTTTTCTCTTAGAGGTCTAACACTTCCGAAAAACCAATACAACCCCCACACGGAACAATATATAAAGCTAAACGAACCGTTCACTGGGCACTTATCCTTACTAAAATCCCTATTGATTTACCTGTTTTTACAAGGAAATAAAACGTGAAAAAAATATTTCTACATCCAATGGCCTTTCCCAACCATTTAAAATTTTCTCTTACAGGTCTTACACTTCTGAAAAACCAATACAATGCCCACCCGGAACAATATATAAAGCTAAACGAACCGTTCACTGGGTACTTACACATACGAAAATCCCTATTGATTTACCTGATTTTACAAGGAAATAAAATGTGAAAAAAATATTTCTACATCCCATGGCCTTTCCCAACCATTTAAATTTTTCTCTTACAGGTCTAACACTTCCGAAAAACCAATACAACGCCCACCCGGAACAATATATAAAGCTAAACGAACCGTTCACTAGGCACTTATCCGTATGGAAATAGCTATTGATTTACCTGTTTTAACAAGGAAATAAAATGTGAAAAAAATATTTCTACATCCCATGGCCATTCCCAACCATTTAAATTTTTCTCTTACAGGTCTAACACTTCCGAAAAACCAATACAACGCCCACCCGGAACAATATATAATGCTAAACGAACCGTTCACTGGGCACTTACCAGTACGAAAATCCCGATTGTTTTACCTGTTTTTACAAGGAAATAAAATGTGAAAAAAATATTTCTACATCCCATGACCTTTCCCAACCATTTAAATTTTTCTCTTACAGGTCTAACACTTCCGAAAAACCAATACAACGCCCACCCGGAACAATACATAAAGCTAAACGAACCGTTCACTGGGTACTTATCCGTACGAAAATCCCTATTGATTTATCTGTTTTTACAGGGAATTAAAATGTGAAAAAAATATTTCTACATCCCATGGCCTTTCCCAACCATTTAAATTTTTCTCTTACAGGTCTAACACTTCCGAAAAACCAATACAATGCCCACCCGGAAAAATATATAAAGCTAAACTAACCGTTCACTGGGTACTTATCCGTACGAAAATCCCTATTGATTTACCTGTTTTTACAAGGAAATAAAATGTGAAAAAAATATTTCTACATCCCATGGCCTTTCCCAACCATTTAAATTTTTCTCTTACAGGGCTAAAACTTCCGAAAAACCAATACAACACCCACCCGGAACAATATATAAAGCTAAACGAACCGTTCACTGGGTACTTATCCGTAAGAAAATCCCTATTGATTTACCTGTTTTTACAAGGAAATAAAATGTGAAAAAAATATTTCTACATCCCATGGCCTTTCCCAACTATTTAAATTTTTCTCTTACAGGTCTAATACTTCTGAAAAACTAATACAACGCCCACCCGGAACAATATATAAAGCTAAACGAACCGTTCACTGGGTACTTACACGTACGAAAATCCCTATTGATTTACCTGATTTTACAAGGAAATAAAATGTGAAAAAAATATTTCTACATCCCATGGCCTTTCCCAACCATTTAAATTTTTCTCTTAGAGGTCTAACACTTCTGAAAAACCAATACAACGCCCACACGGAACAATATATAAAGCTAAACGAACCGTTCACTGGGCACTTATCCTTACCAAAATCCCTATTGATTTACCTGTTTTTACAAGGAAATAAAACGTGAAAAAAATATTTCTACATCCAATGGCCTTTCCCAACCATTTACATTTTTCTCTTACAGGTCTAACACTTCCGAAAAACCAATAGAACGCCCACCCGGAACAATATATAAAGCTAAACGAACCGTTCACTGGGCACTTATCCGTATGAAAATCCCTATTGATTTACCTGTTTTAACAAGGAAATAAAATGTGAAAAAAATATTTCTACATCCCATGGCCTTTCCCAACCATTTAAATTTTTCTCTTACAGGTCTAACACTTCCGAAAAACCAATACAACGCCCACCCGGAACAATATATAAAGCTAACCGAACCGTTCACTGGGCACTTACCCGTACGAAAATCCCTATTGATTTACCTGTTTTTACAAGGAAATAAAATATGAAAAAAAATATTTCTACATCCCATGGCCTTTCCCAACCATTTAAATTTTTCTCTTACAGGTCTAACACTTCTGAAAAACTGATACAACGCCCACCCGGAACAATATATAAAGCTAAACGAACCGTTCACTGGGCACTTATCCGTACGAAAATCCCTATTGTTTTACCTGTTTTTACAAGGAAATAAAATGTGAAAAAAATATTTCTACATCCCATGGCCTTTCCCAACCCTTTAAATTTTTCTCTTACAGGTCTAACACTTCCGAAAAACCAATACAACGCCCACCTGGAACAATATATAAAGCTAAACGAACCGTTCACTGGGTACTTATCCGTACGAAACTCCCTATTGATTTATCTGTTTTTACAGGGAATTAAAATGTGAAAAAAATATTTCTACATCCCATGGCCTTTCCTAACCATTTAAATTTTTCTCTTACAGGTCTAACACTTCCGAAAAACCAATACAACGCCCACCTGGAACAATATATAAAGCTAAACGAACCGTTCACTGGGCACTTATCCTTACGAAAATCCCTATTGATTTACCTGTTTTTACAAGGAAATAAAATGTGAAAAAAATATTTCTACATCCAATGGCCTTTCCCAACCATTTAAAATTTTCTGTTACAGGTCTTACACTTCTGAAAAACCAATACAACGCCCACCCGGAACAATATATAAAGCTAAACGAACCGTTCACTGGGTACTTACACGTACGAAAATCCCTATTGATTTACCTGATTTTACAAGGAAATAAAATGTGAAAAAAATATTTCTACATCCCATGGCCTTTCCCAACCATTCAAATTTTTCTCTTACAGGTCTAACACTTCCGAAAAACCAATACAACGCCCACCCGGAACAATATATAAAGCTAAACGAACCGTTCACTGGGCACTTATCCGTATGGAAATAGCTATTGATTTACCTGTTTTAACAAGGAAATAAAATGTGAAAAAAATATTTCTACATCCCATGGCCTTTCCCAACCATTTAAATTTTTCTCTTACAGGTCTAACACTTCCGAAAAACCAATACAACGCCCACCCGGAACAATATATAAAGCTAAACGAACCGTTCACTGGGCACTTACCCGTAGGAAAATCCCGATTGTTTTACCTGTTTTTACAAGGAAATAAAATGTGAAAAAAATATTTCTACATCCCATGACCTTTCCCAACCATTTAAATTTTTTTCTTACAGGTCTAACACTTCCGAAAAACCAATACAACGCCCACCCGGAACAATACATAAAGCTAAACGAACCGTTCACTGGGTACTTATCCGTACGAAAATCCCTATTGATTTATCTGTTTTTACAGGGAATTAAAATGTGAAAAAAATATTTCTACATCCCATGGCCTTTCCCAACCATTTAAATTTTTCTCTTACAGGTCTAACACTTCCGAAAAACCAATACAACGCCCACCCGGAAAAATATATAAAGCTAAACGAACCGTTCACTGGGTACTTATCCGTACGAAAATCCCTATTCATTTACCTGTTTTTACAAGGAAATAAAATGTGAAAAAAATATTTCTACATCCCATGGCCTTTCCCAACCATTTAAATTTTTCTCTTACAGGGCTAACACTTCCGAAAAACCAATACAACACCCACCCGGAACAATATATAAAGCTAAACGAACCGTTCACTGGGTACTTATCCGTAAGAAAATCCCTATTGATTTACCTGTTTTTACAAGGAAATAAAATGTGAAAAAAATATTTCTACATCCCATGGCCTTTCCCAACCATTTAAATTTTTCTCTTACAGGTCTAATACTTCTGAAAAACCAATACAACGCCCACCCGGAACAATATATAAAGCTAAACGAACCGTTCACTGGGTACTTACACGTACGAAAATCCCTATTGATTTACCTGATTTTACAAGGAAATAAAATGTGAAAAAAATATTTCTACATCCCATGGCCTTTCCCAACCATTTAAATTTTTCTCTTAGAGGTCTAACACTTCCGAAAAACCAATACAACACCCACACGGAACAATATATAAAGCTAAACGAACCGTTCACTGGGCACTTATCCTTACGAAAATCCCTATTGATTTACCTGTTTTTACAAGGAAATAAAATGTGAAAAAAATATTTCTACATCCCATGGCCTTTCCCAACCATTTAAATTTTTCTCTTACAGGTCTAACACTTCCGAAAAACCAATACAACGCCCACCCGGAACAATATATAAAGCTAAACGAACCGTTCACTGGGCACTTACACGTACGAAAATCCCTATTGTTTTACCTGTTTTTACAAGGAAATAAAATGTGAAAAAAATATTTCTACATCCCATGGCCTTTCCCAACCATTAAAATTTTTCTCTTACAGGTCTAACACTTCTGCAAAACCAATACAACGCCCACCCGGAACAATATATAAAGCTAAACGAACCGTTCACTGGGTACTTACACGTACGAAAATCCCTAATGATTTACCTGATTTTACAAGGAAATAAAATGTGAAAAAAATATTTCTACATCCCATGGCCTTTCCCAACCATTTAAATTTTTCTCTTACAGGTCTAACATTTCCGAAAAACCAATACAACGCCCACCCGGAACAATATATAAAGCTAAACGAACCGTTCACTGGGTACTTACACGTACGAAAATCCCTATTGATTTACCTGTTTTTACAAGGAAATAAAATGTGAAAAAAATATTTCTACATCCCATGGCCTTTCCCAACCATTTAAATTTTTCTCTTACAGGTCTAACACTTCCGAACAACCCATACAACGCCCACCTGGATCAATATATAAAGCTAAACGAACCGTTCACTGGGCACTTATCCTTACGAAAATCCCTATTGATTTACCTGTTTTTACAAGGAAATAAAATGTGAAAAAAATATTTCTACATCCAATGGCCTTTCCCAACCATTTAAAATTTTCTCTTACATGTCTAACACTTCTAAGAAACCAATACAATGCCCACCCGGAACAATATATAAAGCTAAACGAACCGTTCACTGGGTACTTATCCGTAAGAAAATCCCTATTGATTTATCTGTTTTTACAAGGAAGTAAAATGTGAAAAAAATATTTCTACATCCCATGGCCTTTCCCACCCATTTAAATTTTTCTCTTACAGGTCTAACACTTCCGAAAAACCAATACAACGCCCACCCGGAACAATATATAAAGCTAAACGAACCGTTCACTGGGCACTTATCCGTATGAAAATCCCTATTGATTTACCTGTTTTTACAAGGAAATAAAATATGAAAAAAAATATTTCTACATCCCATGGCCTTTCCCAACCATTTAAATTTTTCTCTTACAGGTCTAACACTTCTACAAAACCGATACAACGCCCACCCGGAACAATATATAAAGCTAAACGAACCGTTCACTGGGCACTTATCCTTACGAAAATCCCTATTGTTTTACCTGTTTTTACAAGGAAATAAAATGTGAAAAAAATATTTCTACATCCTATGGCCTTTCCCAACCATTTAAATTTTTCTCTTACAGGTCTAACACTTCCGAAAAACCAATACAACGCCCAACCGGAACAATATATAAAGCTAAACGAACCGTTCACTGGGCACTTATCCGTACGAAAATCCCTATTGTTTTACCTGATTTTACAAGGAAATAAAATGTGAAAAAAATATTTCTACATCCCATGGCCTTTTCCAACCATTTAAATGTTTCTCTTACAGGTCTAACACTTCTGAAAAACCAATACAACGCCCACCTGGAACAATATATAAAGCTAAACGAACCGTTCACTGGGCACTTATCCTTACGAAAATCCCTATTGATTTACCTGTTTTTACAAGTAAATAAAATGTGAAAAAAATATTTCTACATCCCATGGCCTTTCCCAACCATTTAAATTTTTCTCTTACAGGGCTAACACTTCCGAAAAACCAATACAACACCTACCCGGAACAATATATAAAGCTAAATGAACCGTTCACTGGGTACTTATGCGTACGAAAATCCCTATTGATTTACCTGTTTTTACAAGGAAATAAAATATGAAAAAAAATATTTCTACATCCCATGGCCTTTCCCAACCATTTAAATTTTTCTCTTACAGGTCTAACACTTCTGAAAAACCGATACAACGCCTACCCGGAACAATATATAAAGCTAAACGAACCGTTCGCTGGGCACTTATCCGTACGAAAATCCCTATTGTTTTACCTGGTTTTACAAGGAAATAAAATGTGAAAAAAATATTTCTACATCCCATGGCCTTTCCCAACCATTTAAATTTTTCTCTTACAGGGCTAACACTTCCGAAAAACCAATACAACGCCCACCCGGAACAATATATAAAGCAAAACGAACCGTTCACTGGGTACTTATCCGTACGAAACTCCCTATTGATTTATCTGTATTTACAGGGAATTAAAATGTGAAAAAAATATTTCTACATCCCATGGCCTTTCCCAACCATTTAAATTTTTCTCTTACAGGGCTAACACTTCCGAAAAACCAATACAACGCCCACCCGGAACAATATATAAAGCTAAACGAACCGTTCACTGGGCACTTATCCGTATGAAAATCCCTATTGATTTACCTGTTTTAACAAGGAAATAAAATGTGAAAAAAATATTTCTACATCCCATGGCCTTTCCCAACCATTTAAATTTTTCTCTTACAGGTCTAACACTTCCGAAAAACCAATACAACGCCCACCCGGAACAATATATAAAGCTAACCGAACCGTTCACTGGGCACTTACCCGTACGAAAATCCCTATTGATTTACCTGTTTTTACAAGGAAATAAAATATGAAAAAAAATATTTCTACATCCCATGACCTTTCCCAACCATTTAAATTTTTCTCTTACAGGTCTAACACTTCTGAAAAACTGATACAACGCCCACCCGGAACAATATATAAAGCTAAACGAACCGTTCACTGGGCACTTATCCGTACGAAAATCCCTTTTGTTTTACCTGTTTTTACAAGGAAATAAAATGTGAAAAAAATATTTCTACATCCCATGGCCTTTCCCAACCCTTTAAATTTTTCTCTTACAGGTCTAACACTTCCGAAAAACCAATACAACGCCCACCCGGAACAATATATAAAGCTAAACGAACCGTTCACTGGGTACTTATCCGTACGAAACTCCCTATTGATTTATCTGTTTTTACAGGGAATTAAAATGTGAAAAAAATATTTCTACATCCCATGGCCTTTCCTAACCATTTAAATTTTTCTCTTACAGGTCTAACACTTCCGAAAAACCAATACAACGCCCACCTGGAACAATATATATAGCTAAACGAACCGTTCACTGGGCACTTATCCTTACGAAAATCCCTATTGATTTACCTGTTTTTACAAGGAAATAAAATGTGAAAAAAATATTTCTACATCCAATGGCCTTTCCCAAGCATTTAAAATTTTCTCTTACAGGTCTTACACTTCTGAAAAACCAATACAACGCCCACCCGGAACAATATATAAAGCTAAACGAACCGTTCACTGGGTACTTACACGTACGAAAATCCCTATTGATTTACCTGATTTTACAAGGAAATAAAATGTGAAAAAAATATTTCTACATCCCATGGCCTTTCCCAACCATTCAAATTTTTCTCTTACAGGTCTAACACTTCCGAAAAACCAATACAACGCCCACCCGGAACAATATATAAAGCTAAACGAACCGTTCACTGGGCACTTATCCGTATGGAAATAGCTATTGATTTACCTGTTTTAATAAGGAAATAAAATGTGAAAAAAATATTTCTACATCCCATGGCCTTTCCCAACCATTTAAATTTTTCTCTTACAGGTCTAACACTTCCGAAAAACCAATACAACGCCCACCCGGAACAATATATAAAGCTAAACGAACCGTTCACTGGGCACTTACCCGTAGGAAAATCCCGATTGTTTTACCTGTTTTTACAAGGAAATAAAATGTGAAAAAAATATTTCTACATCCCATGACCTTTCCCAACCATTTAAATTTTTTTCTTACAGGTCTAACACTTCCGAAAAACCAATACAACGCCCACCCGGAACAATACATAAAGCTAAACGAACCGTTCACTGGGTACTTATCCGTACGAAAATCCCTATTGATTTATCTGTTTTTACAGGGAATTAAAATGTGAAAAAAATATTTCTACATCCCATGGCCTTTCCCAACCATTTAAATTTTTCTCTTACAGGTCTAACACTTCCGAAAAACCAATACAACGCCCACCCGGAAAAATATATAAAGCTAAACGAACCGTTCACTGGGTACTTATCCGTACGAAAATCCCTATTCATTTACCTGTTTTTACAAGGAAATAAAATGTGAAAAAAATATTTCTACATCCCATGGCCTTTCCCAACCATTTAAATTTTTCTCTTACAGGGCTAACACTTCCGAAAAACCAATACAACACCCACCCGGAACAATATATAAAGCTAAACGAACCGTTCACTGGGTACTTATCCGTAAGAAAATCCCTATTGATTTACCTGTTTTTACAAGGAAATAAAATGTGAAAAAAATATTTCTACATCCCATGGCCTTTCCCAACCATTTAAATTTTTCTCTTACAGGTCTAATACTTCTGAAAAACCAATACAACGCCCACCCGGAACAATATATAAAGCTAAACGAACCGTTCACTGGGTACTTACACGTACGAAAATCCCTATTCATTTACCTGATTTTACAAGGAAATAAAATGTGAAAAAAATATTTCTACATCCCATGGCCTTTCCCAACCATTTAAATTTTTCTCTTAGAGGTCTAACACTTCCGAAAAACCAATACAACGCCCACACGGAACAATATATAAAGCTAAACGAACCGTTCACTGGGCACTTATCCTTACGAAAATCCCTATTGATTTACCTGTTTTTACAAGGAAATAAAATGTGAAAAAAATATTTCTACATCCCATGGCCTTTCCCAACCATTTAAATTTTTCTCTTACAGGTCTAACACTTCCGAAAAACCAATACAACGCCCACCCGGAACAATATATAAAGCTAAACGAACAGTTCACTGGGCACTTACACGTACGAAAATCCCTATTGTTTTACCTGTTTTTACAAGGAAATAAAATGTGAAAAAAATATTTCTACATCCCATGGCCTTTCCCAACCATTAAAATTTTTCTCTTACAGGTCTAACACTTCTGCAAAACCAATACAACGCCCACCCGGAACAATATATAAAGCTAAACGAACCGTTCACTGGGTACTTACACGTACGAAAATCCCTAATGATTTACCTGATTTTACAAGGAAATAAAATGTGAAAAAAATATTTCTACATCCCATGGCCTTTCCCAACCATTTAAATTTTTCTCTTACAGGTCTAACACTTCCGAAAAACCCATACAACGCCCACCCGGAACAATATATAAAGCTAAACGAACCGTTCACTGGGTACTTACACGTACGAAAATCCCTAATGATTTACCTGATTTTACAAGGAAATAAAATGTGAAAAAAATATTTCTACATCCCATGGCCTTTCCCAACCATTAAAATTTTTCTCTTACAGGTCTAACACTTCCGAACAACCCATACAACGCCCACCTGGATCAATATATAAAGCTAAACGAACCGTTCACTGGGCACTTATCCTTACGAAAATCCCTATTGATTTACCTGTTTTTACAAGGAAATAAAATGTGAAAAAAATATTTCTACATCCAATGGCCTTTCCCAACCATTTAAAATTTTCTCTTACATGTCTAACACTTCTAAGAAACCAATACAATGCCCACCCGGAACAATATATAAAGCTAAACGAACCGTTCACTGGGTACTTATCCGTAAGAAAATCCCTATTGATTTATCTGTTTTTACAAGGAAGTAAAATGTGAAAAAAATATTTCTACATCCCATGGCCTTTCCCACCCATTTAAATTTTTCTCTTACAGGTCTAACACTTCCGAAAAACCAATACAACGCCCACCCGGAACAATATATAAAGCTAAACGAACCGTTCACTGGGCACTTATCCGTATGAAAATCCCTATTGATTTACCTGTTTTTACAAGGAAATAAAATATGAAAAAAAATATTTCTACATCCCATGGCCTTTCCCAACCATTTAAATTTTTCTCTTACAGGTCTAACACTTCTACAAAACCGATACAACGCCCACCCGGAACAATATATAAAGCTAAACGAACCGTTCACTGGGCACTTATCCTTACGAAAATCCCTATTGTTTTACCTGTTTTTACAAGGAAATAAAATGTGAAAAAAATATTTCTACATCCTATGGCCTTTCCCAACCATTTAAATTTTTCTCTTACAGGTCTAACACTTCCGAAAAACCAATACAACGCCCAACCGGAACAATATATAAAGCTAAACGAACCGTTCACTGGGCACTTATCCGTACGAAAATCCCTATTGTTTTACCTGATTTTACAAGGAAATAAAATGTGAAAAAAATATTTCTACATCCCATGGCCTTTTCCAACCATTTAAATGTTTCTCTTACAGGTCTAACACTTCTGAAAAACCAATACAACGCCCACCTGGAACAATATATAAAGCTAAACGAACCGTTCACTGGGCACTTATCCTTACGAAAATCCCTATTGATTTACCTGTTTTTACAAGTAAATAAAATGTGAAAAAAATATTTCTACATCCCATGGCCTTTCCCAACCATTTAAATTTTTCTCTTACAGGGCTAACACTTCCGAAAAACCAATACAACACCTACCCGGAACAATATATAAAGCTAAATGAACCGTTCACTGGGTACTTATGTGTACGAAAATCCCTATTGATTTACCTGTTTTTACAAGGAAATAAAATATGAAAAAAAATATTTCTACATCCCATGGCCTTTCCCAACCATTTAAATTTTTCTCTTACAGGTCTAACACTTCTGAAAAACCGATACAACGCCCACCCGGAACAATATATAAAGCTAAACGAACCGTTCACTGGGCACTTATCCGTACGAAAATCCCTATTGTTTTACCTGGTTTTACAAGGAAATAAAATGTGAAAAAAATATTTCTACATCCCATGGCCTTTCCCAACCATTTAAATTTTTCTCTTACAGGGCTAACACTTCCGAAAAACCAATACAACGCCCACCCGGAACAATATATAAAGCAAAACGAACCGTTCACTGGGTACTTATCCGTACGAAACTCCCTATTGATTTATCTGTATTTACAGGGAATTAAAATGTGAAAAAAATATTTCTACATCCCATGGCCTTTCCCAACCATTTAAATTTTTCTCTTACAGGGCTAACACTTCCGAAAAACCAATACAACGCCCACCCGGAACAATATATAAAGCAAAACGAACCGTTCACTGGGTACTTATCCGTACGAAAATCCCTATTGATTTACCTGTTTTTACAAGGAAATAAAATGTGAAAAAAATATTTCTACATCCCATGGCCTTTCCCAACCATTTAAATTTTTCTCTTATAGGGCTAACACTTCAGAAAACCAATACAACACCCACCCGGAACAATATATAAAGCTAAACGAACCGTTCACTGGGTACTTATCCGTAAGAAAATCCCTATTTATTTACCTCTTTTTACAAGGAAATAAAATGTGAAAAAATATTTCTACATCCCATGGCCTTTCCCAACCATTTAAATTTTTCTCTTACAGGTCTAACACTTCCGAAAAACCAATACAACACCCAAACGGAACAATATATAAAGCTAAACGAACCGTTCACTGGGTACTTATCCGTAAGAAAATCCCTATTGATTTACCTGTTTTTACAAGGAAATAAAATGTGAAAAAATATTTCTACATCCCATGGCCTTTCCCAACCATTTAAATTTTTCTCTTACAGGTCTAACACTTCCGAAAAACCAATACAAACCCCACCCGGAACAATATATAAAGCTAAACGAACCGTTCACTGGGTACTTATCTGTACGAAAATCCCTATTGATTTATCTGTTTTTACAGGGAATTAAAATGTGAAAAAATATTTCTACATCCCATGGCCTTTCCCAACCATTTAAATTTTTCTCTTACAGGGCTAACACTTCCGAAAAACTAATACAACACCCACCCGGAACAATATATAAAGCTAAACGATCCGTTCACTGGGTACTTATCCGTAAGAAAATCCCTATTGATTTACCTGTTTTTACAAGGAAATAAAATGTGAAAAAAATATTTCTACATCCCATGGCCTTTCCCAACCATTTAAATTTTTCTCTTACAGGTCTAACACTTCTGAAAAACCAATACAATGCCCACCCGGAACAATATATAAAGCTAAACGAACCGTTCACTGGGTACTTACACGTACGAAAATCCCTATTGATTTACCTGATTTTACAAGGAAATAAAATGTGAAAAAAATATTTCTACATCCCATGGCCTTTCCCAACCATTTAAATTTTTCTCTTACAGGTCTAACACTTCCGAAAAACCAATACAACGCCCACCCGGAACAATATATAAAGCTAAACGAACCGTTCACTGGGCACTTATCCGTACGAAAATCCCTATTGATTTATCTGTTTTTACAGGGAATTAAAATGTGAAAAAATATTTCTACATCCCATGGCCTTTCCCATCCATTTAAATTTTTCTCTTACAGGGCTAACACTTCCGAAAAACTAATACAACACCCACCCGGAACAATATATAAAGCTAAACGAACCGTTCACTGGGTACTTATCCGTAAGAAAATCCCTATTGATTTACCTGTTTTTACAAGGAAATAAAATGTGAAAAAAATATTTCTACATCCCATGGCCTTTCCCAACCATTTAAATTTTTCTCTTACAGGTCTAACACTTCTGAAAAACCAATACAATGCCCACCCGGAACAATATATAAAGCTAAACGAACCGTTCACTGGGTACTTACACGTACGAAAATCCCTATTGATTTACCTGATTTTACAAGGAAATAAAATGTGAAAAAAATATTTCTACATCCCATGGCCTTTCCCAACCATTTAAATTTTTCTCTTACAGGTCTAACACTTCCGAAAAACCAATACAACGCCCACCCGGAACAATATATAAAGCTAAACAAACCGTTCACTGGGCACTTATCCGTACGAAAATCCCTATTGTTTTACCTGTTTTTACAAGGAAATAAAATGTGAAAAAAATATTTCTACATCCCATGGCCTTTCCCAACCATTTAAATTTTTCTCTTACAGGTCTAACACTTCCGAAAAACCAATACAACGCCCACCGGAACAATACATAAAGCTAAACGAACCGTTCACTGGGTACGTACACGTACGAAAATCCCTATTGATTTACCTGATTTTACAAGGAAATAAAATGTGAAAAAAATATTTCTACATCCAATGGCCTTTCCCAACCATTTAAATTTTTCTCTTACAGGTCTAACACTTCCGAAAAACCAATACAACGCCCACCCGGAACAATATATAAAGCTAAACGAACCGTTCACTGGGTACTTACACGTACGAAAATCCCTATTGATTTACCTGATTTTACAAGGAAATAAAATGTGAAAAAAATATTTCTACATCCCATGGCCTTTCCCAACCATTTAAATTTTTCTCTTACAGGTCTAAGACTTCTGAAAAACCAATACAACGCCCACCCGGAACAATATATAAAGCTAAATGAACCGTTCACTGGGCACTTATCCGTACGAAAATCCCTATTGATTTACCTGTTTTAACTAGGAAATAAAATGTGAAAAAAATATTTCTACATCCCATGGCCTTTCCCAACCATTTAAATTTTTCTCTTACAGGGCTAACACTTCCGAAAAACCAATACAACACCCACCCGGAACAATATATAAAGCTAAACGAACCGTTCACTGGGCACTTATCCGTACGAAAATTCCTATTGTTTTACCTGTTTTTACAAGGAAATAAAATGTGAAAAAAATATTTCTATATCCCATGGCCTTTCCCAACCATTTAAATTTTTCTCTTACAGGTCTAACACTTCCGAAAAACCAATACAACGCCCACCCGGAACAATATATAAAGCTAAACGAACCGTTCACTGGGTACTTATCCGTACGAAAATCCCTATTGATTTATCTGTTTTTACAGGGAATTAAAATGTGAAAAAAATATTTCTACATCCCATGGCCTTTCCCAACCATTTAAATTTTTCTCTTACAGGGCTAACACTTCCGAAAAACCAATACAACGCCCACCCGGAACAATATATATAGCTAAAGGAACCGTTCACTGGGTACTTATCCGTACGAAAATCCCTATTGATTTACCTGTTTTTACAAGGAAATAAAATGTGAAAAAAATATTTCTACATCCCATGGCCTTTCCCAACCATTTAAATTTTTCTCTTACAGGTCTAACACTTCCGAAAAACCAATACAACGCCCACCCGGAACAATATATAAAGCTAAACGAACCGTTCACTGGGTACTTATCCGTACGAAAATCCCTATTGTTTTACCTGTTTTTACAAGGAAATAAAATGTGAAAAAAATATTTCTACATCCCATGGCCTTTCCCAACCCTTTAAATTTTTCTCTTACAGGTCTAACACTTCCGAAAAACCAATACAACGCCCACCCGGAACAATATATAAAGCTAAACGAACCGTTCACTGGGTACTTATCCGTACGAAAATCCCTATTGATTTATCTGTTTTTACAGGGAATTAAAATGTGAAAAAAATATTTCTACATCCCATGGCCTTTCCCAACCATTTAAATTTTTCTTTTACAGGGCTAACACTTCCGAAAAACCAATACAACGCCCACCCGGAACAATATATATAGCTAAAGGAACCGTTCACTGGGTACTTATCCGTACGAAAATCCCTATTGATTTACCTGTTTTTACAAGGAAATAAAATGTGAAAAAAATATTTCTACATCCCATGGCCTTTCCCAACCATTTAAATTTTTCTCTTACAGGTCTAACACTTCCGAAAAACCAATACAACGCCCACCCGGAACAATATATAAAGCTAAACGAACCGTTCACTGGGTACTTATCCGTACGAAAATCCCTATTGTTTTACCTGTTTTTACAAGGAAATAAAATGTGAAAAAAATATTTCTACATCCCATGGCCTTTCCCAACCATTTAAATTTTTCTCTTACAGGTCTAACACTTCCGAAAAACCAATACAACGCCCACCCGGAACAATATATAAAGCTAAACGAACCGTTCACTGGGTACTTACACGTACGAAAATCCCTATTGATTTACCTGATTTTACAAGGAAATAAAATGTGAAAAAAATATTTCTACATCCCATGGCCTTTCCCAACCATTTAAATTTTTCTCTTACAGGTCTAAGACTTCCGAAAAACCAATACAACGCCCACCCGGAACAATATATAAAGCTAAATGAACCGTTCACTGGGCACTTATCCGTACGAAAATCCCTATTGATTTACCTGTTTTAACTAGGAAATAAAATGTGAAAAAAATATTTCTACATCCCATGGCCTTTCCCAACCATTTAAATTTTTCTCTTACAGGTCTAACACTTCCGAAAAACCAATACAACGCCCACCCGGAACAATATATAAAGCTAAACGAACCGTTCACTGGGTACTTATCCGTACGAAAATCCCTATTGATTTACCTGTTTTTACAAGGAAATAAAATGTGAAAAAAATATTTCTACATCCCATGGCCTTTCCCAACCATTTAAATTTTTCTCTTACAGGGCTAACACTTCCGAAAAACCAATACAACGCCCACCCGGAACAATATATAAAGCAAAACGAACCGTTCACTGGGTACTTATCCGTACGAAACTCCCTATTGATTTATCTGTATTTACAGGGAATTAAAATGTGAAAAAAATATTTCTACATCCCATGGCCTTTTCCAACCATTTAAATGTTTCTCTTACAGGTCTAACACTTCTGAAAAACCAATACAACGCCCACCTGGAACAATATATAAAGCTAAACGAACCGTTCACTGGGCACTTATCCTTACGAAAATCCCTATTGATTTACCTGTTTTTACAAGTAAATAAAATGTGAAAAAAATATTTCTACATCCCATGGCCTTTCCCAACCATTTAAATTTTTCTCTTACAGGTCTAACACTTCCGAAAAACCAATACAACACCTACCCGGAACAATATATAAAGCTAAATGAACCGTTCACTGGGTACTTATGCGTACGAAAATCCCTATTGATTTACCTGTTTTTACAAGGAAATAAAATATGAAAAAAAATATTTCTACATCCCATGGCCTTTCCCAACCATTTAAATTTTTCTCTTACAGGTCTAACACTTCTGAAAAACCGATACAACGCCCACCCGGAACAATATATAAAGCTAAACGAACCGTTCACTGGGCACTTATCCGTACGAAAATCCCTATTGTTTTACCTGGTTTTACAAGGAAATAAAATGTGAAAAAAATATTTCTACATCCCATGGCCTTTCCCAACCATTTAAATTTTTCTCTTACAGGGCTAACACTTCCGAAAAACCAATACAACGCCCACCCGGAACAATATATAAAGCAAAACGAACCGTTCACTGGGTACTTATCCGTACGAAACTCCCTATTGATTTATCTGTATTTACAGGGAATTAAAATGTGAAAAAAATATTTCTACATCCCATGGCCTTTCCCAACCATTTAAATTTTTCTCTTACAGGGCTAACACTTCCGAAAAACCAATACAACGCCCACCCGGAACAATATATAAAGCAAAACGAACCGTTCACTGGGTACTTATCCGTACGAAAATCCCTATTGATTTACCTGTTTTTACAAGGAAATAAAATGTGAAAAAAATATTTCTACATCCCATGGCCTTTCCCAACCATTTAAATTTTTCTCTTATAGGGCTAACACTTCAGAAAACCAATACAACACCCACCCGGAACAATATATAAAGCTAAACGAACCGTTCACTGGGTACTTATCCGTAAGAAAATCCCTACTTATTTACCTCTTTTTACAAGGAAATAAAATGTGAAAAAATATTTCTACATCCCATGGCCTTTCCCAACCATTTAAATTTTTCTCTTACAGGTCTAACACTTCCGAAAAACCAATTCAACACCCAAACGGAACAATATATAAAGCTAAACGAACCGTTCACTGGGTACTTATCCGTAAGAAAATCCCTATTGATTTACCTGTTTTTACAAGGAAATAAAATGTGAAAAAATATTTCTACATCCCATGGCCTTTCCCAACCATTTAAATTTTTCTCTTACAGGTCTAACACTTCCGAAAAACCAATACAAACCCCACCCGGAACAATATATAAAGCTAAACGAACCGTTCACTGGGTACTTATCTGTACGAAAATCCCTATTGATTTATCTGTTTTTACAGGGAATTAAAATGTGAAAAAATATTTCTACATCCCATGGCCTTTCCCAACCATTTAAATTTTTCTCTTACAGGGCTAACACTTCCGAAAAACTAATACAACACCCACCCGGAACAATATATAAAGCTAAACGATCCGTTCACTGGGTACTTATCCGTAAGAAAATCCCTATTGATTTACCTGTTTTTACAAGGAAATAAAATGTGAAAAAAATATTTCTACATCCCATGGCCTTTCCCAACCATTTAAATTTTTCTCTTACAGGTCTAACACTTCTGAAAAACCAATACAATGCCCACCCGGAACAATATATAAAGCTAAACGAACCGTTCACTGGGTACTTACACGTACGAAAATCCCTATTGATTTACCTGATTTTACAAGGAAATAAAATGTGAAAAAAATATTTCTACATCCCATGGCCTTTCCCAACCATTTAAATTTTTCTCTTACAGGTCTAACACTTCCGAAAAACCAATACAACGCCCACCCGGAACAATATATAAAGCTAAACGAACCGTTCACTGGGCACTTATCCGTACGAAAATCCCTATTGATTTATCTGTTTTTACAGGGAATTAAAATGTGAAAAAATATTTCTACATCCCATGGCCTTTCCCATCCATTTAAATTTTTCTCTTACAGGGCTAACACTTCCGAAAAACTAATACAACACCCACCCGGAACAATATATAAAGCTAAACGAACCGTTCACTGGGTACTTATCCGTAAGAAAATCCCTATTGATTTACCTGTTTTTACAAGGAAATAAAATGTGAAAAAAATATTTCTACATCCCATGGCCTTTCCCAACCATTTAAATTTTTCTCTTACAGGTCTAACACTTCTGAAAAACCAATACAATGCCCACCCGGAACAATATATAAAGCTAAACGAACCGTTCACTGGGTACTTACACGTACGAAAATCCCTATTGATTTACCTGATTTTACAAGGAAATAAAATGTGAAAAAAATATTTCTACATCCCATGGCCTTTCCCAACCATTTAAATTTTTCTCTTACAGGTCTAACACTTCCGAAAAACCAATACAACGCCCACCCGGAACAATATATAAAGCTAAACAAACCGTTCATTGGGCACTTATCCGTACGAAAATCCCTATTGTTTTACCTGTTTTTACAAGGAAATAAAATGTGAAAAAAATATTTCTACATCCCATGGCCTTTCCCAACCATTTAAATTTTTCTCTTACAGGTCTAACACTTCCGAAAAACCAATACAACGCCCACCGGAACAATACATAAAGCTAAACGAACCGTTCACTGGGTACTTACACGTACGAAAATCCCTATTGATTTACCTGATTTTACAAGGAAATAAAATGTGAAAAAAATATTTCTACATCCAATGGCCTTTCCCAACCATTTAAATTTTTCTCTTACAGGTCTAACACTTCCGAAAAACCAATACAACGCCCACCCGGAACAATATATAAAGCTAAACGAACCGTTCACTGGGTACTTACACGTACGAAAATCCCTATTGATTTACCTGATTTTACAAGGAAATAAAATGTGAAAAAAATATTTCTACATCCCATGGCCTTTCCCAACCGTTTAAATTTTTCTCTTACAGGTCTAAGACTTCTGAAAAACCAATACAACGCCCACCCGGAACAATATATAAAGCGAAATGAACCGTTCACTGGGCACTTATCCGTACGAAAATCCCTATTGATTTACCTGTTTTAACTAGGAAATAAAATGTGAAAAAAATATTTCTACATCCCATGGCCTTTCCCAAACATTTAAATTTTTCTCTTACAGGGCTAACACTTCCGAAAAACCAATACAACACCCACCCGGAACAATATATAAAGCTAAACGAACCGTTCACTGGGCACTTATCCGTACGAAAATTCCTATTGTTTTACCTGTTTTTACAAGGAAATAAAATGTGAAAAAAATATTTCTACATCCCATGGCCTTTCCCAACCATTTAAATTTTTCTCTTACAGGTCTAACACTTCCGAAAAACCAATACAACGCCCACCCGGAACAATATATAAAGCTAAACGAACCGTTCACTGGGTACTTATCCGTACGAAAATCCCTATTGATTTATCTGTTTTTACAGGGAATTAAAATGTGAAAAAAATATTTCTACATCCCATGGCCTTTCCCAACCATTTAAATTTTTCTCTTACAGGGCTAACACTTCCGAAAAACCAATACAACGCCCACCCGGAACAATATATATAGCTAAAGGAACCGTTCACTGGGTACTTATCCGTACGAAAATCCCTATTGATTTACCTGTTTTTACAAGGAAATAAAATGTGAAAAAAATATTTCTACATCCCATGGCCTTTCCCAACCATTTAAATTTTTCTCTTACAGGTCTAACACTTCCGAAAAACCAATACAACGCCCAACCGGAACAATATATAAAGCTAAACGAACCGTTCACTGGGTACATATCCGTACGAAAATCCCTATTGATTTATCTGTTTTTACAGGGAATTAAAATGTGAAAAAAATATTTCTACATCCCATGGCCTTTCCCAACCATTTAAATTTTTCTCTTACAGGGCTAACACTTCCGAAAAACCAATACAACGCCCAACCGGAACAATATATAAAGCTAAACGAACCGTTCACTGGGTACATATCCGTACGAAAATCCCTATTGATTTATCTGTTTTTACAGGGAATTAAAATGTGAAAAAAATATTTCTACATCCCATGGCCTTTCCCAACCATTTAAATTTTTCTCTTACAGGGCTAACACTTCCGAAAAACCAATACAACGCCCACCCGGAACAATATATAAAGCTAAACGAACCGTTCACTGGGTACTTATCCGTACGAAAATCCCTATTGTTTTACCTGTTTTTACAAGGAAATAAAATGTGAAAAAAATATTTCTACATCCCATGGCCTTTCCCAACCATTTAAATTTTTCTCTTACAGGTCTAACACTTCCGAAAAACCAATACAACGCCCACCCGGAACAATATATAAAGCTAAACGAACCGTTCACTGGGTACTTATCCGTACGAAAATCCCTATTGATTTATCTGTTTTTACAGGGAATTAAAATGTGAAAAAAATATTTCTACATCCCATGGCCTTTCCCAACCATTTAAATTTTTCTCTTACAGGGCTAACACTTCCGAAAAACCAATACAACGCCCACCCGGAACAATATATATAGCTAAAGGAACCGTTCACTGGGTACTTATCCGTACGAAAATCCCTATTGATTTACCTGTTTTTACAAGGAAATAAAATGTGAAAAAAATATTTCTACATCCCATGGCCTTTCCCAACCATTTAAATTTTTCTCTTACAGGTCTAACACTTCCGAAAAACCAATACAACGCCCACCCGGAACAATATATAAAGCTAAACGAACCGTTCACTGGGTACTTATCCGTACGAAAATCCCTATTGTTTTACCTGTTTTTACAAGGAAATAAAATGTGAAAAAAATATTTCTACATCCCATGGCCTTTCCCAACCATTTAAATTTTTCTCTTACAGGTCTAACACTTCTGAAAAACCAATACAACGCCCACCCGGAACAATATATAAAGCTAAACGAACCGTTCACTGGGTACTTATCCGTACGAAACTCCCTATTGATTTATCTGTTTTTACAGGGAATTAAAATGTGAAAAAAATATTTCTACATCCCATGGCCTTTCCCAACCATTTAAATTTTTCTCTTACAGGGCTAACACTTCCGAAAAACCAATACAACGCCCACCCGGAACAATATATAAAGCTAAACGAACCGTTCACTGGGTACTTATCCGTACGAAAATCCCTATTGATTTACCTGTTTTTACAAGGAAATAAAATGTGAAAAAAATATTTCTACATCCCATGGCCTTTCCCAACCATTTAAATTTTTCTCTTACAGGGCTAACACTTCCGAAAAACCAATACAACACCCACCCGGAACAATATATAAAGCTAAACGAACCGTTCACTAGGTACTTATCCGTGAGAAAATTCCTATTGATTTACCTGTTTTTACAAGGAAATAAAATGTGAAAAAAATATTTCTACATCCCATGGCCTTTCCCAACCATTTAAATTTTTCTTTTACAGGTCTAACACTTCTGAAAAACCAATACAATGCCCACCCGGAACAATATATAAAGCTAAACGAACCGTTCACTGGGTACTTACACGTACGAAAATCCCTATTGATTTACCTGATTTTACAAGGAAATAAAATGTGAAAAAAATATTTCTACATCCCATGGCCTTTCCCAACCATTTAAATTTTTCTCTTACAGGTCTAACACTTCCGAAAAACCAATACAACGCCCACCCGGAACAATATATAAAGCTAAACGAACCGTTCACTGGGTACTTACACGTACGAAAATCCCTATTGATTTACCTGATTTTACAAGGAAATAAAATGTGAAAAAAATATTTCTACATCCCATGGCCTTTCCCAACCATTTAAATTTTTCTCTTACTGGTCTAACACTTCCGAAAAACCAATACAACGCCCACCCGGAACAATATATAAAGCTAAACGAACCGTTCACTGGGCACTTATCCGTATGAAAATCCCTATTGATTTACCTGTTTTAACAAGGAAATAAAATGTGAAAAAAATATTTCTACATCCCATGGCCTTTCCCAACCATTTAAATTTTTCTCTTACAGGGCTAACACTTCCGAAAAACCAATACAACACCCACCCGGAACAATATATAAAGCTAAATGAACCGTTCACTGGGTACTTATCCGTACGAAAATCCCTATTGATTAATCTGTTTTTACAAGGAAGTAAAATGTGAAAAAAATATTTCTACATCCCATGGCCTTTCCCAACCATTTAAATTTTTCTCTTACAGGTCTAACACTTCCGAAAAACCAATACAACGCCCAACCGGAACAATATATAAAGCTAAACGAACCGTTCACTGGGCACTTATCCGTACGAAAATCCCTATTGTTTTACCTGTTTTTACAAGGAAATAAAATGTGAAAAAAATATTTCTACATCCCATGGCCTTTCCCAACCATTTAAATTTTTCTCTTACAGGTTTAACACTTCCGAAAAACCAATACAACGCCCACCCGGAACAATACATAAAGCTAAACGAACCGTTCACTGGGTACTTACACGTACGAAAATCCCTATTGATTTACCTGATTTTACAAGGAAATAAAATGTGAAAAAAATATTTCTACATCCCATGGCCTTTCCCAACCATTTAAATTTTTCTCTTACAGGTCTAACACTTCCGAAAAACCAATACAACGCCCACCCGGAACAATATATAAAGCTAAACGAACCGTTCACTGGGTACTTACAAGTACGAAAATCCCTATTGATTTACCTGATTTTACAAGGAAATAAAATGTGAAAAAAATATTTCTACATCCCATGGCCTTTCCCAACCATTTAAATTTTTCTCTTACAGGTCTAAGACTTCCGAAAAACCAATACAACGCCCACCCGGAACAATATATAAAGCTAAACGAACCGTTCACTGGGTACTTATCCGTACGAAAATCCCTATTGATTTACCTGTTTTTACAAGGAAATAAAATGTGAAAAAAATATTTCTACATCCCATGGCCTTTCCCAACCATTTAAATTTTTCTCTTACAGGTCTAACACTTCCGAAAAACCAATACAACGCCCACCCGGAACAATATATAAAGCTAAACGAACCGTTCACTGGGTACTTACACGTACGAAAATCCCTATTGATTTACCTGATTTTACAAGGAAATAAAATGTGAAAAAAATATTTCTACATCCCATGGCCTTTCCCAACCATTTAAATTTTTCTCTTACTGGTCTAACACTTCCGAAAAACCAATACAACGCCCACCCGGAACAATATATAAAGCTAAACGAACCGTTCACTGGGCACTTATCCGTATGAAAATCCCTATTGATTTACCTGTTTTAACAAGGAAATAAAATGTGAAAAAAATATTTCTACATCCCATGGCCTTTCCCAACCATTTAAATTTTTCTCTTACAGGGCTAACACTTCCGAAAAACCAATACAACACCCACCCGGAACAATATATAAAGCTAAATGAACCGTTCACTGGGTACTTATCCGTACGAAAATCCCTATTGATTAATCTGTTTTTACAAGGAAGTAAAATGTGAAAAAAATATTTCTACATCCCATGGCCTTTCCCAACCATTTAAATTTTTCTCTTACAGGTCTAACACTTCCGAAAAACCAATACAACGCCCAACCGGAACAATATATAAAGCTAAACGAACCGTTCACTGGGCACTTATCCGTACGAAAATCCCTATTGTTTTACCTGTTTTTACAAGGAAATAAAATGTGAAAAAAATATTTCTACATCCCATGGCCTTTCCCAACCATTTAAATTTTTCTCTTACAGGTTTAACACTTCCGAAAAACCAATACAACGCCCACCCGGAACAATACATAAAGCTAAACGAACCGTTCACTGGGTACTTACACGTACGAAAATCCCTATTGATTTACCTGATTTTACAAGGAAATAAAATGTGAAAAAAATATTTCTACATCCCATGGCCTTTCCCAACCATTTAAATTTTTCTCTTACAGGTCTAACACTTCCGAAAAACCAATACAACGCCCACCCGGAACAATATATAAAGCTAAACGAACCGTTCACTGGGTACTTACAAGTACGAAAATCCCTATTGATTTACCTGATTTTACAAGGAAATAAAATGTGAAAAAAATATTTCTACATCCCATGGCCTTTCCCAACCATTTAAATTTTTCTCTTACAGGTCTAAGACTTCCGAAAAACCAATACAACGCCCACCCGGAACAATATATAAAGCTAAACGAACCGTTCACTGGGTACTTATCCGTACGAAAATCCCTATTGATTTACCTGTTTTTACAAGGAAATAAAATGTGAAAAAAATATTTCTACATCCCATGGCCTTTCCCAACCATTTAAATTTTTCTCTTACAGGGCTAACACTTCCGAAAAACCAATACAACACCCACCCGGAACAATATATAAAGCTAAACGAACCGTTCACTGGGCACTTATCCGTAAGAAAATCCCTATTGATTTACCTGTTTTTACAAGGAAATAAAATGTGAAAAAAATATTTCTACATCCCATGGCCTTTCCCAACCATTTGAATTTTTCTCTTACAGGTCTAACACTTCTGAAAAACCAATACAATGCCCACCTGGAACAATATATAAAGCTAAACGAACCGTTCACTGGGCACTTATCCGTATGAAAATCCCTATTGTTTTACCTGTTTTAACAAGGAAATAAAATGTGAAAAAAATATTTCTACATCCCATGGCCTTTCCCAACCATTTAAATTTTTCTCTTACAGGTCTAACACTTCCGAAAAACCAATACAACGCCCACCCGGAACAATATATAAAGCTAAACGAACCGTTCACTGGGTACTTACACGTACGAATATCCCTATTGATTTACCTGATTTTACAAGGAAATAAAATGTGAAAAAAATATTTCTACATCCCATGGCCTTTCCCAACCATTTAAATTTTTCTCTTACAGGGCTAACACTTCCGAAAAACCAATACAACGCCCACCTGGAACAATATATAAAGCTAAACGAACCGTTCACTGGGTACTTATCCGTACGAAAATCCCTATTGATTTACCTGTTTATACAAGGAAATAAAATGTGAAAAAAATATTTCTACATCCCATGGCCTTTCCCAACCATTTAAATTTTTCTCTTACAGGGCTAACACTTCCGAAAAACCAATACAACACCCACCCGGAACAATATATAAAGCTAAACGAACCGTTCACTGGGTACTTATCCGTAAGAAAATCCCTATTGATTTACCTGTTTTTACAAGGAAATAAAATGTGAAAAAAATATTTCTACATCCCATGGCCTTTCCCAACCATTTAAATTTTTCTCTTACAGGTCTAACACTTCTGAAAAACCAATACAATGCCCACCCGGAACAATATATAAAGCTAAAAGAACCGTTCACTGGGTACTTACACGTACGAAAATCCCTATTGATTTACCTGATTTTACAAGGAAATAAAATGTGAAAAAAATATTTCTACATCCCATGGCCTTTCCCAACCATTTAAATTTTTCTCTTACAGGTCTAACACTTCCGAAAAACCAATACAACGCCCACCCGGAACAATATATAAAGCTAAACGAACCGTTCACTGGGTACTTACACGTACGAAAATCCCTATTGATTTACCTGATTTTACAAGGAAATAAAATGTGAAAAAAATATTTCTACATCCCATGGCCTTTCCCAACCATTTAAATTTTTCTCTTACAGGGCTAACACTTCCGAAAAACCAATACAACACCCACCCGGAACAATATATAAAGCTAAACGAACCGTTCACTGGGTACTTATCCGTACGAAAATCCCTATTGTTTAATCTGTTTTTACAAGGAAGTAAAATGTGAAAAAAATATTTCTACATCCCATGGCCTTTCCCAACCATTTAAATTTTTCTCTTACAGGTCTAACACTTCCGAAAAACCAATACAACGCCCACCCGGAACAATACATAAAGCTAAACGAACCGTTCACTGGGTACTTACACGTACGAAAATCCCTATTGATTTACCTGATTTTACAAGGAAATAAAATGTGAAAAAAATATTTCTACATCCCATGGCCTTTCCCAACCATTTAAATTTTTCTCTTACAGGTCTAACACTTCTGAAAAACCAATACAACGCCCACCCGGAACAATATATAAAGCTAAACGAACCGTTCACTGGGTACTTACACGTACGAAAATCCCTATTGATTTACCTGATTTTACAAGGAAATAAAATGTGAAAAAAATATTTCTACATCCCATGGCCTTTCCCAACCATTTAAATTTTTCTCTTAGAGGTCTAACACTTCCGAAAAACCAATACAACGCCCACCCGGAACAATATATAAAGCTAAACGAACCGTTCACTGGGCACTTATCCGTATGAAAATCCCTATTGATTTACCTGTTTTAACAAGGAAATAAAATGTGAAAAAAATATTTCTACATCCCATGGCCTTTCCCAACCATTTAAATTTTTCTCTTACAGGGCTAACACTTCCGAAAAACCAATACAACACCCACTCGGAACGATATATAAAGCTAAACGAACCGTTCACTGGGCATTCATCCGTACGAAAATCCCTATTGTTTTACCTGTTTTTACAAGGAAATAAAATGTGAAAAAAATATTTCTACATCCCATGGCCTTTCCCAACCATTTAAATTTTTCTCTTACAGGTCTAACACTTCCGAAAAACCAATACAACGCCCACCCGGAACAATATATAAAGCTAAACGAACCGTTCACTGGGTACTTACCCGTACGAAAATCCCTATTGATTTATCTGTTTTTACAGGGAATTAAAATGTGAAAAAAATATTTCTACATCCCATGGCCTTTCCCAACCATTTAAATTTTTCTCTTACAGGTCTAACACTTCCGAAAAACCAATACAACGCCCACCCGGAACAATATATAAAGCTAAACGAACCGTTCACTGGGTACTTATCCGTACGAAAATCCCTATAGATTTATCTGTTTTTACAGGGAATTAAAATGTGAAAAAAATATTTCTACATCCCATGGCCTTTCCCAACCATTTATATTTTTCTCTTACAGGTCTAACACTTCCGAAAAACCAATACAACGCCCAACCGGAACAATATATAAAGCTAAACGAACCGTTCACTGGGTACATATCCGTACGAAAATCCCTATTGATTTATCTGTTTTTACAGGGAATTAAAATGTGAAAAAAATATTTCTACATCCCATGGCCTTTCCCAACCATTTAAATTTTTCTCTTACAGGGCTAACACTTCCGAAAAACCAATACAACGCCCAACCGGAACAATATATAAAGCTAAACGAACCGTTCACTGGGTACATATCCGTACGAAAATCCCTATTGATTTATCTGTTTTTACAGGGAATTAAAATGTGAAAAAAATATTTCTACATCCCATGGCCTTTCCCAACCATTTAAATTTTTCTCTTACAGGGCTAACACTTCCGAAAAACCAATAGAACGCCCACCCGGAACAATATATAAAGCAAAACGAACCGTTCACTGGGTACTTATCCGTCCGAAAATCCCTATTGATTTACCTGTTTTTACAAGGAAATAAAATGTGAAAAAAATATTTCTACATCCCATGGCCTTTCCCAACCATTTAAATTTTTCTCTTACAGGGCTAACACTTCCGAAAAACCAATACAACACCCACCCGGAACAATATATAAAGCTAAACGAACCGTTCACTGGGTACTTATCCGTACGAAAATCCCTATTGATTTATCTGTTTTTACAGGGAATTAAAATGTGAAAAAAATATTTCTACATCCCATGGCCTTTCCCAACCATTTAAATTTTTCTCTTACAGGTCTAACACTTCCGAAAAACCAATACAACGCCCACCCGGAACAATATATAAAGCTAAACGAACCATTCACTGGGTACTTATCCGTACGAAAATCCCTATTGATTTATCTGTTTTTACAGGGAATTAAAATGTGAAAAAAATATTTCTACATCCCATGGCCTTTCCCAACCATTTAAATTTTTCTCTTACAGGTCTAACACTTCCGAAAAACCAATACAACGCCCAACCGGAACAATATATGAAGGTAAACGAACCGTTCACTGGGTACATATCCGTACGAAAATCCCTATTGATTTATCTGTTTTTACAGGGAATTAAAATGTGAAAAAAATATTTCTACATCCCATGGCCTTTCCCAACCATTTAAATTTTTCTCTTACAGGGCTAACACTTCCGAAAAACCAATAGAACGCCCACCCGGAACAATATATAAAGCAAAACGAACCGTTCACTGGGTACTTATCCGTCCGAAAATCCCTATTGATTTACCTGTTTTTACAAGGAAATAAAATGTGAAAAAATATTTCTACATCCCATGGCCTTTCCCAACCATTTAAATTTTTCTCTTACAGGGCTAACACTTCCGAAAAACCAATACAACGCCCACCCGGAACAATACATAAAGCTAAACGAACCGTTCACTGGGTACTTACACGTACGAAAATCCCTATTGATTTACCTGATTTTACAAGGAAATAAAATGTGAAAAAAATATTTCTACATCCCATGGCCTTTCCCAACCATTTAAATTTTTCTCTTACAGGTCTAACACTTCTGAAAAACCAATACAACGCCCACCCGGAACAATATATAAAGCTAAACGAACCGTTCACTGGGTACTTACACGTACGAAAATCCCTATTGATTTACCTGATTTTACAAGGAAATAAAATGTGAAAAAAATATTTCTACATCCCATGGCCTTTCCCAACCATTTAAATTTTTCTCTTAGAGGTCTAACACTTCCGAAAAACCAATACAACGCCCACCCGGAACAATATATAAAGCTAAACGAACCGTTCACTGGGCACTTATCCGTATGAAAATCCCTATTGATTTACCTGTTTTAACAAGGAAATAAAATGTGAAAAAAATATTTCTACATCCCATGGCCTTTCCCAACCATTTAAATTTTTCTCTTACAGGGCTAACACTTCCGAAAAACCAATACAACACCCACTCGGAACGATATATAAAGCTAAACGAACCGTTCACTGGGCATTCATCCGTACGAAAATCCCTATTGTTTTACCTGTTTTTACAAGGAAATAAAATGTGAAAAAAATATTTCTACATCCCATGGCCTTTCCCAACCATTTAAATTTTTCTCTTACAGGTCTAACACTTCCGAAAAACCAATACAACGCCCACCCGGAACAATATATAAAGCTAAACGAACCGTTCACTGGGTACTTACCCGTACGAAAATCCCTATTGATTTATCTGTTTTTACAGGGAATTAAAATGTGAAAAAAATATTTCTACATCCCATGGCCTTTCCCAACCATTTAAATTTTTCTCTTACAGGTCTAACACTTCCGAAAAACCAATACAACGCCCACCCGGAACAATATATAAAGCTAAACGAACCGTTCACTGGGTACTTATCCGTACGAAAATCCCTATAGATTTATCTGTTTTTACAGGGAATTAAAATGTGAAAAAAATATTTCTACATCCCATGGCCTTTCCCAACCATTTATATTTTTCTCTTACAGGTCTAACACTTCCGAAAAACCAATACAACGCCCAACCGGAACAATATATAAAGCTAAACGAACCGTTCACTGGGTACATATCCGTACGAAAATCCCTATTGATTTATCTGTTTTTACAGGGAATTAAAATGTGAAAAAAATATTTCTACATCCCATGGCCTTTCCCAACCATTTAAATTTTTCTCTTACAGGGCTAACACTTCCGAAAAACCAATACAACGCCCAACCGGAACAATATATAAAGCTAAACGAACCGTTCACTGGGTACATATCCGTACGAAAATCCCTATTGATTTATCTGTTTTTACAGGGAATTAAAATGTGAAAAAAATATTTCTACATCCCATGGCCTTTCCCAACCATTTAAATTTTTCTCTTACAGGGCTAACACTTCCGAAAAACCAATAGAACGCCCACCCGGAACAATATATAAAGCAAAACGAACCGTTCACTGGGTACTTATCCGTCCGAAAATCCCTATTGATTTACCTGTTTTTACAAGGAAATAAAATGTGAAAAAAATATTTCTACATCCCATGGCCTTTCCCAACCATTTAAATTTTTCTCTTACAGGGCTAACACTTCCGAAAAACCAATACAACACCCACCCGGAACAATATATAAAGCTAAACGAACCGTTCACTGGGTACTTATTCGTACGAAAATCCCTATTGATTTATCTGTTTTTACAGGGAATTAAAATGTGAAAAAAATATTTCTACATCCCATGGCCTTTCCCAACCATTTAAATTTTTCTCTTACAGGTCTAACACTTCCGAAAAACCAATACAACGCCCACCCGGAACAATATATAAAGCTAAACGAACCATTCACTGGGTACTTATCCGTACGAAAATCCCTATTGATTTATCTGTTTTTACAGGGAATTAAAATGTGAAAAAAATATTTCTACATCCCATGGCCTTTCCCAACCATTTAAATTTTTCTCTTACAGGTCTAACACTTCCGAAAAACCAATACAACGCCCAACCGGAACAATATATGAAGGTAAACGAACCGTTCACTGGGTACATATCCGTACGAAAATCCCTATTGATTTATCTGTTTTTACAGGGAATTAAAATGTGAAAAAAATATTTCTACATCCCATGGCCTTTCCCAACCATTTAAATTTTTCTCTTACAGGGCTAACACTTCCGAAAAACCAATAGAACGCCCACCCGGAACAATATATAAAGCAAAACGAACCGTTCACTGGGTACTTATCCGTCCGAAAATCCCTATTGATTTACCTGTTTTTACAAGGAAATAAAATGTGAAAAAATATTTCTACATCCCATGGCCTTTCCCAACCATTTAAATTTTTCTCTTACAGGGCTAACACTTCCGAAAAACCAATACAACGCCCACCCGGAACAATATATAAAGCTAAACGAACCGTTCACTGGGTACTTACCCGTACGAAAATCCCTATTGATTTATCTGTTTTTACAGGGAATTAAAATGTGAAAAAAATATTTCTACATCCCATGGCCTTTCCCAACCATTTAAATTTTTCTCTTACAGGTCTAACACTTCTGAAAAACCAATACAACGCCCACCCGGAACAATATATAAAGCTAAACGAACCGTTCACTGGGTACTTATCCGTACGAAAATCCCTATAGATTTATCTGTTTTTACAGGGAATTAAAATGTGAAAAAAATATTTCTACATCCCATGGCCTTTCCCAACCATTTATATTTTTCTCTTACAGGTCTAACACTTCCGAAAAACCAATACAACGCCCAACCGGAACAATATATAAAGCTAAACGAACCGTTCACTGGGTACATATCCGTACGAAAATCCCTATTGATTTATCTGTTTTTACAGGGAATTAAAATGTGAAAAAAATATTTCTACATCCCATGGCCTTTCCCAACCATTTAAATTTTTCTCTTACAGGGCTAACACTTCCGAAAAACCAATACAACGCCCAACCGGAACAATATATAAAGCTAAACGAACCGTTCACTGGGTACATATCCGTACGAAAATCCCTATTGATTTATCTGTTTTTACAGGGAATTAAAATGTGAAAAAAATATTTCTACATCCCATGGCCTTTCCCAACCATTTAAATTTTTCTCTTACAGGGCTAACACTTCCGAAAAACCAATAGAACGCCCACCCGGAACAATATATAAAGCAAAACGAACCGTTCACTGGGTACTTATCCGTCCGAAAATCCCTATTGATTTACCTGTTTTTACAAGGAAATAAAATGTGAAAAAAATATTTCTACATCCCATGGCCTTTCCCAACCATTTAAATTTTTCTCTTACAGGTCTAACACTTCCGAAAAACCAATACAACGCCCACCCGGAACAATATATAAAGCTAAACGAACCGTTCACTGGGTACTTATCCGTACGAAAATCCCTATTGATTTATCTGTTTTTACAGGGAATTAAAATGTGAAAAAAATATTTCTACATCCCATGGCCTTTCCCAACCATTTAAATTTTTCTCTTACAGGTCTAACACTTCCGAAAAACCAATACAACGCCCAACCGGAACAATATATAAAGCTAAACGAACCGTTCACTGGGTACATATCCGTCCGAAAATCCCTATTGATTTACCTGTTTTTACAAGGAAATAAAATGTGAAAAAATATTTCTACATCCCATGGCCTTTCCCAACCATTTAAATTTTTCTCTTACAGGGCTAACACTTCCGAAAAACCAATACAACACCCACCCGGAACAATATATAAAGCTAAACGAACCGTTCACTGGGTACATATGCGTACGAAAATCCCTATTGATTTACCTGTTTTTACAAGGAAATAAAATATGAAAAAAATATTTCTACATCCCATGGCCTTTCCCAACCATTTAAATTTTTCTCTTACAGGTCTAACACTTCCAAAAAACCAATACAATGCCCACCCGGAACAATATATAAAGCTAAACGAACCGTTCAATGGGCACTTATCCTTACGAAAATCCCTATTGATGTACCTGTTTTTACAAGGAAATAAAATGTGAAAAAAATATTTCTACATCCCATGGTCTTTCCCAACAATTTAAATTTTTCTCTTACAGGTCTAACACTTCCGAAAAACCAATACAACGCCCACCTGGAACAATATATAAAGCTAAACGAACCGTTCACTGGGTACATATGCGTACGAAAATCCCTATTGATTTACCTGTTTTTACAAGGAAATAAAATGTGAAAAAAATATTTCTACATCCCATGGCCTTTCCCAACCATTTAAATTTTTCTCTTACAGGTCTAACACTTCTGAAAAACCAATACAACGCCCACCCGGAACAATATATAAAGCTAAACGAACCATTCACTGGGTACTTATCCGTACGAAAATCCCTATTGATTTATCTGTTTTTACAGGGAATTAAAATGTGAAAAAAATATTTCTACATCCCATGGCCTTTCCCAACCATTTAAATTTTTCTCTTACAGGTCTAACACTTCCGAAAAACCAATACAACGCCCAACCGGAACAATATATGAAGGTAAACGAACCGTTCACTGGGTACATATCCGTACGAAAATCCCTATTGATTTATCTGTTTTTACAGGGAATTAAAATGTGAAAAAAATATTTCTACATCCCATGGCCTTTCCCAACCATTTAAATTTTTCTCTTACAGGGCTAACACTTCCGAAAAACCAATAGAACGCCCACCCGGAACAATATATAAAGCAAAACGAACCGTTCACTGGGTACTTATCCGTCCGAAAATCCCTATTGATTTACCTGTTTTTACAAGGAAATAAAATGTGAAAAAATATTTCTACATCCCATGGCCTTTCCCAACCATTTAAATTTTTCTCTTACAGGGCTAACACTTCCGAAAAACCAATACAACGCCCACCCGGAACAATATATAAAGCTAAACGAACCGTTCACTGGGTACTTACCCGTACGAAAATCCCTATTGATTTATCTGTTTTTACAGGGAATTAAAATGTGAAAAAAATATTTCTACATCCCATGGCCTTTCCCAACCATTTAAATTTTTCTCTTACAGGTCTAACACTTCCGAAAAACCAATACAACGCCCACCCGGAACAATATATAAAGCTAAACGAACCATTCACTGGGTACTTATCCGTACGAAAATCCCTATTGATTTATCTGTTTTTACAGGGAATTAAAATGTGAAAAAAATATTTCTACATCCCATGGCCTTTCCCAACCATTTAAATTTTTCTCTTACAGGTCTAACACTTCCGAAAAACCAATACAACGCCCAACCGGAACAATATATAAAGCTAAACGAACCGTTCACTGGGTACATATCCGTACGAAAATCCCTATTGATTTATCTGTTTTTACAGGGAATTAAAATGTGAAAAAAATATTTCTACATCCCATGGCCTTTCCCAACCATTTAAATTTTTCTCTTACAGGGCTAACACTTCCGAAAAACCAATAGAACGCCCACCCGGAACAATATATAAAGCAAAACGAACCGTTCACTGGGTACTTATCCGTCCGAAAATCCCTATTGATTTACCTGTTTTTACAAGGAAATAAAATGTGAAAAAATATTTCTACATCCCATGGCCTTTCCCAACCATTTAAATTTTTCTCTTACAGGGCTAACACTTCCGAAAAACCAATACAACACCCACCCGGAACAATATATAAAGCTAAACGAAACGTTCACTGGGTACTTATCCGTAAGAAAATCCCTATTGATTTACCTGTTTTTACAAGGAAATAAAATGTGAAAAAAATATTTCTACATCCCATGGCCTTTCCCAACCATTTAAATTTTTCTCTTACAGGTCTAACACTTCCGAAAAACCAATACAACGCCCACCCGGAACAATATATAAAGCTAAACGAACCGTTCACTGGGTACTTATCCGTACGAAAATCCCTATTGATTTACCTGTTTTTACAAGGAAATAAAATGTGAAAAAAATATTTCTACATCCCATGGCCTTTCCCAACCATTGAAATTTTTCTCTTACAGGGCTAACGCTTCCGAAAAACCAATACAACGCCCACCCGGAACAATATATAAAGCTAAACGAACCGTTCACTGGGTACATATGCGTACGAAAATCCCTATTGATTTACCTGTTTTTACAAGGAAATAAAATATGAAAAAAATATTTCTACATCCCATGGCCTTTCCCAACCATTTAAATTTTTCTCTTACAGGTCTAACACTTCCAAAAAACCAATACAATGCCCACCCGGAACAATATATAAAGCTAAACGAACCGTTCAATGGGCACTTATCCTTACGAAAATCCCTATTGATGTACCTGTTTTTACAAGGAAATAAAATGTGAAAAAAATATTTCTACATCCCATGGTCTTTCCCAACAATTTAAATTTTTCTCTTACAGGTCTAACACTTCCGAAAAACCAATACAACGCCCACCCGGAACAATATATAAAGCTAAACGAACCGTTCACTGGGTACATATGCGTACGAAAATCCCTATTGATTTACCTGTTTTTACAAGGACATAAAATATGAAAAAAATATTTCTACATCCCATGGCCTTTCCCAACCATTTAAATTTTTCTCTTACAGGTCTAACACTTCTGAAAAACCAATACAACGCCCACCCTGAAAAATATATAAAGCTAAACGAACCGTTCACTGGGCACTTATCCGTACAAAAATCCCTATTTTTTTACCTGTTTTTACAAGGAAATAAAATGTGAAAAAAATATTTCTACATCCCATGGCCTTTCCCAACCATTTAAATTTTTCTCTTATAGGTCTAACACTTCCGAAAAACCAATAGAACGCCCACCCGGAACAATATATAAAGCAAAACGAACCGTTCACTGGGTACTTATCCGTCCGAAAATCCCTATTGATTTACCTGTTTTTACAAGGAAATAAAATGTGAAAAAAATATTTCTACATCCCATGGCCTTTCCCAACCATTTAAATTTTTCTCTTACAGGGCTAACACTTCCGAAAAACCAATACAACACCCACCCGGAACAATATATAAAGCTAAACGAACCGTTCACTGGGTACTTATCCGTACGAAAATCCCTATTGATTTATCTGTTTTTACAGGGAATTAAAATGTGAAAAAAATATTTCTACATCCCATGGCCTTTCCCAACCATTTAAATTTTTCTCTTAGAGGTCTAACACTTCCGAAAAACCAATAGAACGCCCACCCGGAACAATATATAAAGCAAAACGAACCGTTCACTTGGTACTTATCCGTCCGAAAATCCCTATTGATTTACCTGTTTTTACAAGGAAATAAAATGTGAAAAAAATATTTCTACATCCCATGGCCTTTCCCAACCATTTAAATTTTTCTCTTACAGGGCTAACACTTCCGAAAAACCAATACAACACCCACCCGGAACAATATATAAAGCTAAACGAACCGTTCACTGGGTACTTATCCGTACGAAAATCCCTATTGATTTATCTGTTTTTACAGGGAATTAAAATGTGAAAAAAATATTTCTACATCCCATGGCCTTTCCCAACCATTTAAATTTTTCTCTTACAGGTCTAACACTTCCGAAAAACCAATACAACGCCCACCCGGAACAATATATAAAGCTAAACGAACCATTCACTGGGTACTTATCCGTACGAAAATCCCTATTGATTTATCTGTTTTTACAGGGAATTAAAATGTGAAAAAAATATTTCTACATCCCATGGCCTTTCCCAACCATTTAAATTTTTCTCTTACAGGTCTAACACTTCCGAAAAACCAATACAACGCCCAACCGGAACAATATATAAAGCTAAACGAACCGTTCACTGGGTACATATCCGTACGAAAATCCCTATTGATTTATCTGTTTTTACAGGGAATTAAAATGTGAAAAAAATATTTCTACATCCCATGGCCTTTCCCAACCATTTAAATTTTTCTCTTACAGGGCTAACACTTCCGAAAAACCAATAGAACGCCCACCCGGAACAATATATAAAGCAAAACGAACCGTTCACTGGGTACTTATCCGTCCGAAAATCCCTATTGATTTACCTGTTTTTACAAGGAAATAAAATGTGAAAAAATATTTCTACATCCCATGGCCTTTCCCAACCATTTAAATTTTTCTCTTACAGGGCTAACACTTCCGAAAAACCAATACAACACCCACCCGGAACAATATATAAAGCTAAACGAAACGTTCACTGGGTACTTATCCGTAAGAAAATCCCTATTGATTTACCTGTTTTTACAAGGAAATAAAATGTGAAAAAAATATTTCTACATCCCATGGCCTTTCCCAACCATTTAAATTTTTCTCTTACAGGTCTAACACTTCCGAAAAACCAATACAACGCCCACCCGGAACAATATATAAAGCTAAACGAACCGTTCACTGGGTACTTATCCGTACGAAAATCCCTATTGATTTACCTGTTTTTACAAGGAAATAAAATGTGAAAAAAATATTTCTACATCCCATGGCCTTTCCCAACCATTGAAATTTTTCTCTTACAGGGCTAACGCTTCCGAAAAACCAATACAACGCCCACCCGGAACAATATATAAAGCTAAACGAACCGTTCACTGGGTACATATGCGTACGAAAATCCCTATTGATTTACCTGTTTTTACAAGGAAATAAAATATGAAAAAAATATTTCTACATTCCATGGCCTTTCCCAACCATTTAAATTTTTCTCTTACAGGTCTAACACTTCCAAAATACCAATACAATGCCCACCCGGAACAATATATAAAGCTAAACGAACCGTTCAATGGGCACTTATCCTTACGAAAATCCCTATTGATGTACCTGTTTTTACAAGGAAATAAAATGTGAAAAAAATATTTCTACATCCCATGGTCTTTCCCAACAATTTAAATTTTTCTCTTACAGGTCTAACACTTCCGAAAAACCAATACAACGCCCACCCGGAACAATATATAAAGCTAAACGAACCGTTCACTGGTTACATATGCGTACGAAAATCCCTATTGATTTACCTGTTTTTACAAGGACATAAAATATGAAAAAAATATTTCTACATCCCATGGCCTTTCCCAACCATTTAAATTTTTCTCTTACAGGTCTAACACTTCTGAAAAACCAATACAACGCCCACCCTGAACAATATATAAAGCTAAACGAACCGTTCACTGGGCACTTATCCGTACAAAAATCCCTATTTTTTTACCTGTTTTTACAAGGAAATAAAATGTGAAAAAAATATTTCTACATCCCATGGCCTTTCCCAACCATTTAAATTTTTCTCTTATAGGTCTAACACTTCCGAAAAACCAATAGAACGCCCACCCGGAACAATATATAAAGCAAAACGAACCGTTCACTGGGTACTTATCCGTCCGAAAATCCCTATTGATTTACCTGTTTTTACAAGGAAATAAAATGTGAAAAAAATATTTCTACATCCCATGGCCTTTCCCAACCATTTAAATTTTTCTCTTACAGGGCTAACACTTCCGAAAAACCAATACAACACCCACCCGGAACAATATATAAAGCTAAACGAACCGTTCACTGGGTACTTATCCGTACGAAAATCCCTATTGATTTATCTGTTTTTAGAGGGAATTAAAATGTGAAAAAAATATTTCTACATCCCATGGCCTTTCCCAACCATTTAAATTTTTCTCTTACAGGTCTAACACTTCCGAAAAACCAATACAACGCCCACCCGGAACAATATATAAAGCTAAACGAACCGTTCACTGGGTACTTATCCGTACGAAAATCCCTATTGATTTATCTGTTTTTACAGGGAATTAAAATGTGAAAAAAATATTTCTACATCCCATGGCCTTTCCCAACCATTTAAATTTTTCTCTTACAGGGCTAACACTTCCGAAAAACCAATAGAACGCCCACCCGGAACAATATATAAAGCAAAACGAACCGTTCACTGGGTACTTATCCGTCCGAAAATCCCTATTGATTTACCTGTTTTTACAAGGAAATAAAATGTGAAAAAATATTTCTACATCCCATGGCCTTTCCCAACCATTTAAATTTTTCTCTTACAGGGCTAACACTTCCGAAAAACCAATAGAACGCCCACCCGGAACAATATATAAAGCAAAACGAACCGTTCACTGGGTACTTATCCGTCCGAAAATCCCTATTGATTTACCTGTTTTTACAAGGAAATAAAATGTGAAAAAATATTTCTACATCCCATGGCCTTTCCCAACCATTTAAATTTTTCTCTTACAGGGCTAACACTTCCGAAAAACCAATACAACACCCACCCGGAACAATATATAAAGCTAAACGAAACGTTCACTGGGTACTTATCCGTAAGAAAATCCCTATTGATTTACCTGTTTTTACAAGGAAATAAAATGTGAAAAAAATATTTCTACATCCCATGGCCTTTCCCAACCATTTAAATTTTTCTCTTACAGGTCTAACACTTCCGAAAAACCAATACAACGCCCACCCGGAACAATATATAAAGCTAAACGAACCGTTCACTGGGTACTTATCCGTACGAAAATCCCTATTGATTTACCTGTTTTTACAAGGAAATAAAATGTGAAAAAAATATTTCTACATCCCATGGCCTTTCCCAACCATTGAAATTTTTCTCTTACAGGGCTAACGCTTCCGAAAAACCAATACAACGCCCACCCGGAACAATATATAAAGCTAAACGAACCGTTCACTGGGTACATATGCGTACGAAAATCCCTATTGATTTACCTGTTTTTACAAGGAAATAAAATATGAAAAAAATATTTCTACATTCCATGGCCTTTCCCAACCATTTAAATTTTTCTCTTACAGGTCTAACACTTCCAAAATACCAATACAATGCCCACCCGGAACAATATATAAAGCTAAACGAACCGTTCAATGGGCACTTATCCTTACGAAAATCCCTATTGATGTACCTGTTTTTACAAGGAAATAAAATGTGAAAAAAATATTTCTACATCCCATGGTCTTTCCCAACAATTTAAATTTTTCTCTTACAGGTCTAACACTTCCGAAAAACCAATACAACGCCCACCCGGAACAATATATAAAGCTAAACGAACCGTTCACTGGTTACATATGCGTACGAAAATCCCTATTGATTTACCTGTTTTTACAAGGACATAAAATATGAAAAAAATATTTCTACATCCCATGGCCTTTCCCAACCATTTAAATTTTTCTCTTACAGGTCTAACACTTCTGAAAAACCAATACAACGCCCACCCTGAACAATATATAAAGCTAAACGAACCGTTCACTGGGCACTTATCCGTACAAAAATCCCTATTTTTTTACCTGTTTTTACAAGGAAATAAAATGTGAAAAAAATATTTCTACATCCCATGGCCTTTCCCAACCATTTAAATTTTTCTCTTATAGGTCTAACACTTCCGAAAAACCAATAGAACGCCCACCCGGAACAATATATAAAGCAAAACGAACCGTTCACTGGGTACTTATCCGTCCGAAAATCCCTATTGATTTACCTGTTTTTACAAGGAAATAAAATGTGAAAAAAATATTTCTACATCCCATGGCCTTTCCCAACCATTTAAATTTTTCTCTTACAGGGCTAACACTTCCGAAAAACCAATACAACACCCACCCGGAACAATATATAAAGCTAAACGAACCGTTCACTGGGTACTTATCCGTACGAAAATCCCTATTGATTTATCTGTTTTTAGAGGGAATTAAAATGTGAAAAAAATATTTCTACATCCCATGGCCTTTCCCAACCATTTAAATTTTTCTCTTACAGGTCTAACACTTCCGAAAAACCAATACAACGCCCACCCGGAACAATATATAAAGCTAAACGAACCGTTCACTGGGTACTTATCCGTACGAAAATCCCTATTGATTTATCTGTTTTTACAGGGAATTAAAATGTGAAAAAAATATTTCTACATCCCATGGCCTTTCCCAACCATTTAAATTTTTCTCTTACAGGGCTAACACTTCCGAAAAACCAATAGAACGCCCACCCGGAACAATATATAAAGCAAAACGAACCGTTCACTGGGTACTTATCCGTCTGAAAATCCCTATTGATTTACCTGTTTTTACAAGGAAATAAAATGTGAAAAAATATTTCTACATCCCATGGCCTTTCCCAACCATTTAAATTTTTCTCTTACAGGGCTAACACTTCCGAAAAACCAATACAACACCCACCTGGAACAATATATAAAGCTAAACGAAACGTTCACTGGGTACTTATCCGTAAGAAAATCCCTATTGATTTACCTGTTTTTACAAGGAAATAAAATGTGAAAAAAATATTTCTACATCCCATGGCCTTTCCCAACCATTTAAATTTTTCTCTTACAGGTCTAACACTTCCGAAAAACCAATACAACGCCCACCCGGAACAATATATAAAGCTAAACGAACCATTCACTGGGTACTTATCCGTACGAAAATCCCTATTGATTTATCTGTTTTTACAGGGAATTAAAATGTGAAAAAAATATTTCTACATCCCATGGCCTTTCCCAACCATTTAAATTTTTCTCTTACAGTTCTAACACTTCCGAAAAACCAATACAACGCCCAACCGGAACAATATATAAAGCTAAACGAACCGTTCACTGGGTACATATCCGTACGAAAATCCCTATTGATTTATCTGTTTTTACAGGGAATTAAAATGTGAAAAAAATATTTCTACATCCCATGGCCTTTCCCAACCATTTAAATTTTTCTCTTACAGGGCTAACACTTCCGAAAAACCAATAGAACGCCCACCCGGAACAATATATAAAGCAAAACGAACCGTTCACTTGGTACTTATCCGTCCGAAAATCCCTATTGATTTACCTGTTTTTACAAGGAAATAAAATGTGAAAAAATATTTCTACATCCCATGGCCTTTCCCAACCATTTAAATTTTTCTCTTACAGGGCTAACACTTCCGAAAAACCAATACAACGCCCACCCGGAACAATATATAAAGCTAAACGAACCGTTCACTGGGTACTTATCCGTACGAAAATCCCTATTGATTTATCTGTTGTTACAGGGAATTAAAATGTGAAAAAAATATTTCTACATCCCATGGCCTTTCCCAACCATTTAAATTTTTCTCTTACAGGGCTAACACTTCCGAAAAACCAATAGAACGCCCACCCGGAACAATATATAAAGCAAAACGAACCGTTCACTGGGTACTTATCCGTCCGAAAATCCCTATTGATTTACCTGTTTTTACAAGGAAATAAAATGTGAAAAAATATTTCTACATCCCATGGCCTTTCCCAACCATTTAAATTTTTCTCTTACAGGGCTAACACTTCTGAAAAACCAATACAACACCCACCTGGAACAATATATAAAGCTAAACGAAACGTTCACTGGGTACTTATCCGTAAGAAAATCCCTATTGATTTACCTCTTTTTACAAGGAAATAAAATGTGAAAAAAATATTTCTACATCCCATGGCCTTTCCCAACCATTTAAATTTTTCTCTTACAGGTCTAACACTTCCGAAAAACCAATACAACGCCCACCCGGAACAATATATAAAGCTAAACGAACCATTCACTGGGTACTTATCCGTACGAAAATCCCTATTGATTTATCTGTTTTTACAGGGAATTAAAATGTGAAAAAAATATTTCTACATCCCATGGCCTTTCCCAACCATTTAAATTTTTCTCTTACAGTTCTAACACTTCCGAAAAACCAATACAACGCCCAACCGGAACAATATATAAAGCTAAACGAACCGTTCACTGGGTACATATCCGTACGAAAATCCCTATTGATTTATCTGTTTTTACAGGGAATTAAAATGTGAAAAAAATATTTCTACATCCCATGGCCTTTCCCAACCATTTAAATTTTTCTCTTACAGGGCTAACACTTCCGAAAAACCAATAGAACGCCCACCCGGAACAATATATAAAGCAAAACGAACCGTTCACTTGGTACTTATCCGTCCGAAAATCCCTATTGATTTACCTGTTTTTACAAGGAAATAAAATGTGAAAAAAATATTTCTACATCCCATGGCCTTTCCCAACCATTTGAATTTTTCTCTTACAGGTCTAACACTTCTGAAAAACCAATACAATGCCCACCTGGAACAATATATAAAGCTAAACGAACCGTTCACTGGGCACTTATCCGTATGAAAATCCCTATTGTTTTACCTGTTTTAACAAGGAAATAAAATGTGAAAAAAATATTTCTACATCCCATGGCCTTTCCCAACCATTTAAATTTTTCTCTTACAGGTCTAACACTTCCGAAAAACCAATACAACGCCCACCCGGAACAATATATAAAGCTAAACGAACCGTTCACTGGGTACTTACACGTACGAATATCCCTATTGATTTACCTGATTTTACAAGGAAATAAAATGTGAAAAAAATATTTCTACATCCCATGGCCTTTCCCAACCATTTAAATTTTTCTCTTACAGGGCTAACACTTCCGAAAAACCAATACAACGCCCACCTGGAACAATATATAAAGCTAAACGAACCGTTCACTGGGTACTTATCCGTACGAAAATCCCTATTGATTTACCTGTTTATACAAGGAAATAAAATGTGAAAAAAATATTTCTACATCCCATGGCCTTTCCCAACCATTTAAATTTTTCTCTTACAGGGCTAACACTTCCGAAAAACCAATACAACACCCACCCGGAACAATATATAAAGCTAAACGAACCGTTCACTGGGTACTTATCCGTAAGAAAATCCCTATTGATTTACCTGTTTTTACAAGGAAATAAAATGTGAAAAAAATATTTCTACATCCCATGGCCTTTCCCAACCATTTAAATTTTTCTCTTACAGGTCTAACACTTCTGAAAAACCAATACAATGCCCACCCGGAACAATATATAAAGCTAAAAGAACCGTTCACTGGGTACTTACACGTACGAAAATCCCTATTGATTTACCTGATTTTACAAGGAAATAAAATGTGAAAAAAATATTTCTACATCCCATGGCCTTTCCCAACCATTTAAATTTTTCTCTTACAGGTCTAACACTTCCGAAAAACCAATACAACGCCCACCCGGAACAATATATAAAGCTAAACGAACCGTTCACTGGGTACTTACACGTACGAAAATCCCTATTGATTTACCTGATTTTACAAGGAAATAAAATGTGAAAAAAATATTTCTACATCCCATGGCCTTTCCCAACCATTTAAATTTTTCTCTTACAGGGCTAACACTTCCGAAAAACCAATACAACACCCACCCGGAACAATATATAAAGCTAAACGAACCGTTCACTGGGTACTTATCCGTACGAAAATCCCTATTGTTTAATCTGTTTTTACAAGGAAGTAAAATGTGAAAAAAATATTTCTACATCCCATGGCCTTTCCCAACCATTTAAATTTTTCTCTTACAGGTCTAACACTTCCGAAAAACCAATACAACGCCCACCCGGAACAATACATAAAGCTAAACGAACCGTTCACTGGGTACTTACACGTACGAAAATCCCTATTGATTTACCTGATTTTACAAGGAAATAAAATGTGAAAAAAATATTTCTACATCCCATGGCCTTTCCCAACCATTTAAATTTTTCTCTTACAGGTCTAACACTTCTGAAAAACCAATACAACGCCCACCCGGAACAATATATAAAGCTAAACGAACCGTTCACTGGGTACTTACACGTACGAAAATCCCTATTGATTTACCTGATTTTACAAGGAAATAAAATGTGAAAAAAATATTTCTACATCCCATGGCCTTTCCCAACCATTTAAATTTTTCTCTTAGAGGTCTAACACTTCCGAAAAACCAATACAACGCCCACCCGGAACAATATATAAAGCTAAACGAACCGTTCACTGGGCACTTATCCGTATGAAAATCCCTATTGATTTACCTGTTTTAACAAGGAAATAAAATGTGAAAAAAATATTTCTACATCCCATGGCCTTTCCCAACCATTTAAATTTTTCTCTTACAGGGCTAACACTTCCGAAAAACCAATACAACACCCACTCGGAACGATATATAAAGCTAAACGAACCGTTCACTGGGCATTCATCCGTACGAAAATCCCTATTGTTTTACCTGTTTTTACAAGGAAATAAAATGTGAAAAAAATATTTCTACATCCCATGGCCTTTCCCAACCATTTAAATTTTTCTCTTACAGGTCTAACACTTCCGAAAAACCAATACAACGCCCACCCGGAACAATATATAAAGCTAAACGAACCGTTCACTGGGTACTTACCCGTACGAAAATCCCTATTGATTTATCTGTTTTTACAGGGAATTAAAATGTGAAAAAAATATTTCTACATCCCATGGCCTTTCCCAACCATTTAAATTTTTCTCTTACAGGTCTAACACTTCCGAAAAACCAATACAACGCCCACCCGGAACAATATATAAAGCTAAACGAACCGTTCACTGGGTACTTATCCGTACGAAAATCCCTATAGATTTATCTGTTTTTACAGGGAATTAAAATGTGAAAAAAATATTTCTACATCCCATGGCCTTTCCCAACCATTTATATTTTTCTCTTACAGGTCTAACACTTCCGAAAAACCAATACAACGCCCAACCGGAACAATATATAAAGCTAAACGAACCGTTCACTGGGTACATATCCGTACGAAAATCCCTATTGATTTATCTGTTTTTACAGGGAATTAAAATGTGAAAAAAATATTTCTACATCCCATGGCCTTTCCCAACCATTTAAATTTTTCTCTTACAGGGCTAACACTTCCGAAAAACCAATACAACGCCCAACCGGAACAATATATAAAGCTAAACGAACCGTTCACTGGGTACATATCCGTACGAAAATCCCTATTGATTTATCTGTTTTTACAGGGAATTAAAATGTGAAAAAAATATTTCTACATCCCATGGCCTTTCCCAACCATTTAAATTTTTCTCTTACAGGGCTAACACTTCCGAAAAACCAATAGAACGCCCACCCGGAACAATATATAAAGCAAAACGAACCGTTCACTGGGTACTTATCCGTCCGAAAATCCCTATTGATTTACCTGTTTTTACAAGGAAATAAAATGTGAAAAAAATATTTCTACATCCCATGGCCTTTCCCAACCATTTAAATTTTTCTCTTACAGGGCTAACACTTCCGAAAAACCAATACAACACCCCCCCGGAACAATATATATAGCTAAACGAACCGTTCACTGGGTACTTATCCGTACGAAAATCCCTATTGATTTATCTGTTTTTACAGGGAATTAAAATGTGAAAAAAATATTTCTACATCCCATGGCCTTTCCCAACCATTTAAATTTTTCTCTTACAGGTCTAACACTTCCGAAAAACCAATACAACGCCCACCCGGAACAATATATAAAGCTAAACGAACCATTCACTGGGTACTTATCCGTACGAAAATCCCTATTGATTTATCTGTTTTTACAGGGAATTAAAATGTGAAAAAAATATTTCTACATCCCATGGCCTTTCCCAACCATTTAAATTTTTCTCTTACAGGTCTAACACTTCCGAAAAACCAATACAACGCCCAACCGGAACAATATATGAAGGTAAACGAACCGTTCACTGGGTACATATCCGTACGAAAATCCCTATTGATTTATCTGTTTTTACAGGGAATTAAAATGTGAAAAAAATATTTCTACATCCCATGGCCTTTCCCAACCATTTAAATTTTTCTCTTACAGGGCTAACACTTCCGAAAAACCAATAGAACGCCCACCCGGAACAATATATAAAGCAAAACGAACCGTTCACTGGGTACTTATCCGTCCGAAAATCCCTATTGATTTACCTGTTTTTACAAGGAAATAAAATGTGAAAAAATATTTCTACATCCCATGGCCTTTCCCAACCATTTAAATTTTTCTCTTACAGGGCTAACACTTCCGAAAAACCAATACAACGCCCACCCGGAACAATACATAAAGCTAAACGAACCGTTCACTGGGTACTTACACGTACGAAAATCCCTATTGATTTACCTGATTTTACAAGGAAATAAAATGTGAAAAAAATATTTCTACATCCCATGGCCTTTCCCAACCATTTAAATTTTTCTCTTACAGGTCTAACACTTCTGAAAAACCAATACAACGCCCACCCGGAACAATATATAAAGCTAAACGAACCGTTCACTGGGTACTTACACGTACGAAAATCCCTATTGATTTACCTGATTTTACAAGGAAATAAAATGTGAAAAAAATATTTCTACATCCCATGGCCTTTCCCAACCATTTAAATTTTTCTCTTAGAGGTCTAACACTTCCGAAAAACCAATACAACGCCCACCCGGAACAATATATAAAGCTAAACGAACCGTTCACTGGGCACTTATCCGTATGAAAATCCCTATTGATTTACCTGTTTTAACAAGGAAATAAAATGTGAAAAAAATATTTCTACATCCCATGGCCTTTCCCAACCATTTAAATTTTTCTCTTACAGGGCTAACACTTCCGAAAAACCAATACAACACCCACTCGGAACGATATATAAAGCTAAACGAACCGTTCACTGGGCATTCATCCGTACGAAAATCCCTATTGTTTTACCTGTTTTTACAAGGAAATAAAATGTGAAAAAAATATTTCTACATCCCATGGCCTTTCCCAACCATTTAAATTTTTCTCTTACAGGTCTAACACTTCCGAAAAACCAATACAACGCCCACCCGGAACAATATATAAAGCTAAACGAACCGTTCACTGGGTACTTACCCGTACGAAAATCCCTATTGATTTATCTGTTTTTACAGGGAATTAAAATGTGAAAAAAATATTTCTACATCCCATGGCCTTTCCCAACCATTTAAATTTTTCTCTTACAGGTCTAACACTTCCGAAAAACCAATACAACGCCCACCCGGAACAATATATAAAGCTAAACGAACCGTTCACTGGGTACTTATCCGTACGAAAATCCCTATAGATTTATCTGTTTTTACAGGGAATTAAAATGTGAAAAAAATATTTCTACATCCCATGGCCTTTCCCAACCATTTATATTTTTCTCTTACAGGTCTAACACTTCCGAAAAACCAATACAACGCCCAACCGGAACAATATATAAAGCTAAACGAACCGTTCACTGGGTACATATCCGTACGAAAATCCCTATTGATTTATCTGTTTTTACAGGGAATTAAAATGTGAAAAAAATATTTCTACATCCCATGGCCTTTCCCAACCATTTAAATTTTTCTCTTACAGGGCTAACACTTCCGAAAAACCAATACAACGCCCAACCGGAACAATATATAAAGCTAAACGAACCGTTCACTGGGTACATATCCGTACGAAAATCCCTATTGATTTATCTGTTTTTACAGGGAATTAAAATGTGAAAAAAATATTTCTACATCCCATGGCCTTTCCCAACCATTTAAATTTTTCTCTTACAGGGCTAACACTTCCGAAAAACCAATAGAACGCCCACCCGGAACAATATATAAAGCAAAACGAACCGTTCACTGGGTACTTATCCGTCCGAAAATCCCTATTGATTTACCTGTTTTTACAAGGAAATAAAATGTGAAAAAAATATTTCTACATCCCATGGCCTTTCCCAACCATTTAAATTTTTCTCTTACAGGGCTAACACTTCCGAAAAACCAATACAACACCCACCCGGAACAATATATAAAGCTAAACGAACCGTTCACTGGGTACTTATTCGTACGAAAATCCCTATTGATTTATCTGTTTTTACAGGGAATTAAAATGTGAAAAAAATATTTCTACATCCCATGGCCTTTCCCAACCATTTAAATTTTTCTCTTACAGGTCTAACACTTCCGAAAAACCAATACAACGCCCACCCGGAACAATATATAAAGCTAAACGAACCATTCACTGGGTACTTATCCGTACGAAAATCCCTATTGATTTATCTGTTTTTACAGGGAATTAAAATGTGAAAAAAATATTTCTACATCCCATGGCCTTTCCCAACCATTTAAATTTTTCTCTTACAGGTCTAACACTTCCGAAAAACCAATACAACGCCCAACCGGAACAATATATGAAGGTAAACGAACCGTTCACTGGGTACATATCCGTACGAAAATCCCTATTGATTTATCTGTTTTTACAGGGAATTAAAATGTGAAAAAAATATTTCTACATCCCATGGCCTTTCCCAACCATTTAAATTTTTCTCTTACAGGGCTAACACTTCCGAAAAACCAATAGAACGCCCACCCGGAACAATATATAAAGCAAAACGAACCGTTCACTGGGTACTTATCCGTCCGAAAATCCCTATTGATTTACCTGTTTTTACAAGGAAATAAAATGTGAAAAAATATTTCTACATCCCATGGCCTTTCCCAACCATTTAAATTTTTCTCTTACAGGGCTAACACTTCCGAAAAACCAATACAACGCCCACCCGGAACAATATATAAAGCTAAACGAACCGTTCACTGGGTACTTACCCGTACGAAAATCCCTATTGATTTATCTGTTTTTACAGGGAATTAAAATGTGAAAAAAATATTTCTACATCCCATGGCCTTTCCCAACCATTTAAATTTTTCTCTTACAGGTCTAACACTTCTGAAAAACCAATACAACGCCCACCCGGAACAATATATAAAGCTAAACGAACCGTTCACTGGGTACTTATCCGTACGAAAATCCCTATAGATTTATCTGTTTTTACAGGGAATTAAAATGTGAAAAAAATATTTCTACATCCCATGGCCTTTCCCAACCATTTATATTTTTCTCTTACAGGTCTAACACTTCCGAAAAACCAATACAACGCCCAACCGGAACAATATATAAAGCTAAACGAACCGTTCACTGGGTACATATCCGTACGAAAATCCCTATTGATTTATCTGTTTTTACAGGGAATTAAAATGTGAAAAAAATATTTCTACATCCCATGGCCTTTCCCAACCATTTAAATTTTTCTCTTACAGGGCTAACACTTCCGAAAAACCAATACAACGCCCAACCGGAACAATATATAAAGCTAAACGAACCGTTCACTGGGTACATATCCGTACGAAAATCCCTATTGATTTATCTGTTTTTACAGGGAATTAAAATGTGAAAAAAATATTTCTACATCCCATGGCCTTTCCCAACCATTTAAATTTTTCTCTTACAGGGCTAACACTTCCGAAAAACCAATAGAACGCCCACCCGGAACAATATATAAAGCAAAACGAACCGTTCACTGGGTACTTATCCGTCCGAAAATCCCTATTGATTTACCTGTTTTTACAAGGAAATAAAATGTGAAAAAAATATTTCTACATCCCATGGCCTTTCCCAACCATTTAAATTTTTCTCTTACAGGTCTAACACTTCCGAAAAACCAATACAACGCCCACCCGGAACAATATATAAAGCTAAACGAACCGTTCACTGGGTACTTATCCGTACGAAAATCCCTATTGATTTATCTGTTTTTACAGGGAATTAAAATGTGAAAAAAATATTTCTACATCCCATGGCCTTTCCCAACCATTTAAATTTTTCTCTTACAGGTCTAACACTTCCGAAAAACCAATACAACGCCCAACCGGAACAATATATAAAGCTAAACGAACCGTTCACTGGGTACATATCCGTCCGAAAATCCCTATTGATTTACCTGTTTTTACAAGGAAATAAAATGTGAAAAAATATTTCTACATCCCATGGCCTTTCCCAACCATTTAAATTTTTCTCTTACAGGGCTAACACTTCCGAAAAACCAATACAACACCCACCCGGAACAATATATAAAGCTAAACGAACCGTTCACTGGGTACATATGCGTACGAAAATCCCTATTGATTTACCTGTTTTTACAAGGAAATAAAATATGAAAAAAATATTTCTACATCCCATGGCCTTTCCCAACCATTTAAATTTTTCTCTTACAGGTCTAACACTTCCAAAAAACCAATACAATGCCCACCCGGAACAATATATAAAGCTAAACGAACCGTTCAATGGGCACTTATCCTTACGAAAATCCCTATTGATGTACCTGTTTTTACAAGGAAATAAAATGTGAAAAAAATATTTCTACATCCCATGGTCTTTCCCAACAATTTAAATTTTTCTCTTACAGGTCTAACACTTCCGAAAAACCAATACAACGCCCACCCGGAACAATATATAAAGCTAAACGAACCGTTCACTGGGTACATATGCGTACGAAAATCCCTATTGATTTACCTGTTTTTACAAGGAAATAAAATGTGAAAAAAATATTTCTACATCCCATGGCCTTTCCCAACCATTTAAATTTTTCTCTTACAGGTCTAACACTTCTGAAAAACCAATACAACGCCCACCCGGAACAATATATAAAGCTAAACGAACCATTCACTGGGTACTTATCCGTACGAAAATCCCTATTGATTTATCTGTTTTTACAGGGAATTAAAATGTGAAAAAAATATTTCTACATCCCATGGCCTTTCCCAACCATTTAAATTTTTCTCTTACAGGTCTAACACTTCCGAAAAACCAATACAACGCCCAACCGGAACAATATATGAAGGTAAACGAACCGTTCACTGGGTACATATCCGTACGAAAATCCCTATTGATTTATCTGTTTTTACAGGGAATTAAAATGTGAAAAAAATATTTCTACATCCCATGGCCTTTCCCAACCATTTAAATTTTTCTCTTACAGGGCTAACACTTCCGAAAAACCAATAGAACGCCCACCCGGAACAATATATAAAGCAAAACGAACCGTTCACTGGGTACTTATCCGTCCGAAAATCCCTATTGATTTACCTGTTTTTACAAGGAAATAAAATGTGAAAAAATATTTCTACATCCCATGGCCTTTCCCAACCATTTAAATTTTTCTCTTACAGGGCTAACACTTCCGAAAAACCAATACAACGCCCACCCGGAACAATATATAAAGCTAAACGAACCGTTCACTGGGTACTTACCCGTACGAAAATCCCTATTGATTTATCTGTTTTTACAGGGAATTAAAATGTGAAAAAAATATTTCTACATCCCATGGCCTTTCCCAACCATTTAAATTTTTCTCTTACAGGTCTAACACTTCCGAAAAACCAATACAACGCCCACCCGGAACAATATATAAAGCTAAACGAACCATTCACTGGGTACTTATCCGTACGAAAATCCCTATTGATTTATCTGTTTTTACAGGGAATTAAAATGTGAAAAAAATATTTCTACATCCCATGGCCTTTCCCAACCATTTAAATTTTTCTCTTACAGGTCTAACACTTCCGAAAAACCAATACAACGCCCAACCGGAACAATATATAAAGCTAAACGAACCGTTCACTGGGTACATATCCGTACGAAAATCCCTATTGATTTATCTGTTTTTACAGGGAATTAAAATGTGAAAAAAATATTTCTACATCCCATGGCCTTTCCCAACCATTTAAATTTTTCTCTTACAGGGCTAACACTTCCGAAAAACCAATAGAACGCCCACCCGGAACAATATATAAAGCAAAACGAACCGTTCACTGGGTACTTATCCGTCCGAAAATCCCTATTGATTTACCTGTTTTTACAAGGAAATAAAATGTGAAAAAATATTTCTACATCCCATGGCCTTTCCCAACCATTTAAATTTTTCTCTTACAGGGCTAACACTTCCGAAAAACCAATACAACACCCACCCGGAACAATATATAAAGCTAAACGAAACGTTCACTGGGTACTTATCCGTAAGAAAATCCCTATTGATTTACCTGTTTTTACAAGGAAATAAAATGTGAAAAAAATATTTCTACATCCCATGGCCTTTCCCAACCATTTAAATTTTTCTCTTACAGGTCTAACACTTCCGAAAAACCAATACAACGCCCACCCGGAACAATATATAAAGCTAAACGAACCGTTCACTGGGTACTTATCCGTACGAAAATCCCTATTGATTTACCTGTTTTTACAAGGAAATAAAATGTGAAAAAAATATTTCTACATCCCATGGCCTTTCCCAACCATTGAAATTTTTCTCTTACAGGGCTAACGCTTCCGAAAAACCAATACAACGCCCACCCGGAACAATATATAAAGCTAAACGAACCGTTCACTGGGTACATATGCGTACGAAAATCCCTATTGATTTACCTGTTTTTACAAGGAAATAAAATATGAAAAAAATATTTCTACATCCCATGGCCTTTCCCAACCATTTAAATTTTTCTCTTACAGGTCTAACACTTCCAAAAAACCAATACAATGCCCACCCGGAACAATATATAAAGCTAAACGAACCGTTCAATGGGCACTTATCCTTACGAAAATCCCTATTGATGTACCTGTTTTTACAAGGAAATAAAATGTGAAAAAAATATTTCTACATCCCATGGTCTTTCCCAACAATTTAAGTTTTTCTCTTACAGGTCTAACACTTCCGAAAAACCAATACAACGCCCACCCGGAACAATATATAAAGCTAAACGAACCGTTCACTGGGTACATATGCGTACGAAAATCCCTATTGATTTACCTGTTTTTACAAGGACATAAAATATGAAAAAAATATTTCTACATCCCATGGCCTTTCCCAACCATTTAAATTTTTCTCTTACAGGTCTAACACTTCTGAAAAACCAATACAACGCCCACCCTGAAAAATATATAAAGCTAAACGAACCGTTCACTGGGCACTTATCCGTACAAAAATCCCTATTTTTTTACCTGTTTTTACAAGGAAATAAAATGTGAAAAAAATATTTCTACATCCCATGGCCTTTCCCAACCATTTAAATTTTTCTCTTATAGGTCTAACACTTCCGAAAAACCAATAGAACGCCCACCCGGAACAATATATAAAGCAAAACGAACCGTTCACTGGGTACTTATCCGTCCGAAAATCCCTATTGATTTACCTGTTTTTACAAGGAAATAAAATGTGAAAAAAATATTTCTACATCCCATGGCCTTTCCCAACCATTTAAATTTTTCTCTTACAGGGCTAACACTTCCGAAAAACCAATACAACACCCACCCGGAACAATATATAAAGCTAAACGAACCGTTCACTGGGTACTTATCCGTACGAAAATCCCTATTGATTTATCTGTTTTTACAGGGAATTAAAATGTGAAAAAAATATTTCTACATCCCATGGCCTTTCCCAACCATTTAAATTTTTCTCTTAGAGGTCTAACACTTCCGAAAAACCAATAGAACGCCCACCCGGAACAATATATAAAGCAAAACGAACCGTTCACTTGGTACTTATCCGTCCGAAAATCCCTATTGATTTACCTGTTTTTACAAGGAAATAAAATGTGAAAAAAATATTTCTACATCCCATGGCCTTTCCCAACCATTTAAATTTTTCTCTTACAGGGCTAACACTTCCGAAAAACCAATACAACACCCACCCGGAACAATATATAAAGCTAAACGAACCGTTCACTGGGTACTTATCCGTACGAAAATCCCTATTGATTTATCTGTTTTTACAGGGAATTAAAATGTGAAAAAAATATTTCTACATCCCATGGCCTTTCCCAACCATTTAAATTTTTCTCTTACAGGTCTAACACTTCCGAAAAACCAATACAACGCCCACCCGGAACAATATATAAAGCTAAACGAACCATTCACTGGGTACTTATCCGTACGAAAATCCCTATTGATTTATCTGTTTTTACAGGGAATTAAAATGTGAAAAAAATATTTCTACATCCCATGGCCTTTCCCAACCATTTAAATTTTTCTCTTACAGGTCTAACACTTCCGAAAAACCAATACAACGCCCAACCGGAACAATATATAAAGCTAAACGAACCGTTCACTGGGTACATATCCGTACGAAAATCCCTATTGATTTATCTGTTTTTACAGGGAATTAAAATGTGAAAAAAATATTTCTACATCCCATGGCCTTTCCCAACCATTTAAATTTTTCTCTTACAGGGCTAACACTTCCGAAAAACCAATAGAACGCCCACCCGGAACAATATATAAAGCAAAACGAACCGTTCACTGGGTACTTATCCGTCCGAAAATCCCTATTGATTTACCTGTTTTTACAAGGAAATAAAATGTGAAAAAATATTTCTACATCCCATGGCCTTTCCCAACCATTTAAATTTTTCTCTTACAGGGCTAACACTTCCGAAAAACCAATACAACACCCACCCGGAACAATATATAAAGCTAAACGAAACGTTCACTGGGTACTTATCCGTAAGAAAATCCCTATTGATTTACCTGTTTTTACAAGGAAATAAAATGTGAAAAAAATATTTCTACATCCCATGGCCTTTCCCAACCATTTAAATTTTTCTCTTACAGGTCTAACACTTCCGAAAAACCAATACAACGCCCACCCGGAACAATATATAAAGCTAAACGAACCGTTCACTGGGTACTTATCCGTACGAAAATCCCTATTGATTTACCTGTTTTTACAAGGAAATAAAATGTGAAAAAAATATTTCTACATCCCATGGCCTTTCCCAACCATTGAAATTTTTCTCTTACAGGGCTAACGCTTCCGAAAAACCAATACAACGCCCACCCGGAACAATATATAAAGCTAAACGAACCGTTCACTGGGTACATATGCGTACGAAAATCCCTATTGATTTACCTGTTTTTACAAGGAAATAAAATATGAAAAAAATATTTCTACATTCCATGGCCTTTCCCAACCATTTAAATTTTTCTCTTACAGGTCTAACACTTCCAAAATACCAATACAATGCCCACCCGGAACAATATATAAAGCTAAACGAACCGTTCAATGGGCACTTATCCTTACGAAAATCCCTATTGATGTACCTGTTTTTACAAGGAAATAAAATGTGAAAAAAATATTTCTACATCCCATGGTCTTTCCCAACAATTTAAATTTTTCTCTTACAGGTCTAACACTTCCGAAAAACCAATACAACGCCCACCCGGAACAATATATAAAGCTAAACGAACCGTTCACTGGTTACATATGCGTACGAAAATCCCTATTGATTTACCTGTTTTTACAAGGACATAAAATATGAAAAAAATATTTCTACATCCCATGGCCTTTCCCAACCATTTAAATTTTTCTCTTACAGGTCTAACACTTCTGAAAAACCAATACAACGCCCACCCTGAACAATATATAAAGCTAAACGAACCGTTCACTGGGCACTTATCCGTACAAAAATCCCTATTTTTTTACCTGTTTTTACAAGGAAATAAAATGTGAAAAAAATATTTCTACATCCCATGGCCTTTCCCAACCATTTAAATTTTTCTCTTATAGGTCTAACACTTCCGAAAAACCAATAGAACGCCCACCCGGAACAATATATAAAGCAAAACGAACCGTTCACTGGGTACTTATCCGTCCGAAAATCCCTATTGATTTACCTGTTTTTACAAGGAAATAAAATGTGAAAAAAATATTTCTACATCCCATGGCCTTTCCCAACCATTTAAATTTTTCTCTTACAGGGCTAACACTTCCGAAAAACCAATACAACACCCACCCGGAACAATATATAAAGCTAAACGAACCGTTCACTGGGTACTTATCCGTACGAAAATCCCTATTGATTTATCTGTTTTTAGAGGGAATTAAAATGTGAAAAAAATATTTCTACATCCCATGGCCTTTCCCAACCATTTAAATTTTTCTCTTACAGGTCTAACACTTCCGAAAAACCAATACAACGCCCACCCGGAACAATATATAAAGCTAAACGAACCGTTCACTGGGTACTTATCCGTACGAAAATCCCTATTGATTTATCTGTTTTTACAGGGAATTAAAATGTGAAAAAAATATTTCTACATCCCATGGCCTTTCCCAACCATTTAAATTTTTCTCTTACAGGGCTAACACTTCCGAAAAACCAATAGAACGCCCACCCGGAACAATATATAAAGCAAAACGAACCGTTCACTGGGTACTTATCCGTCCGAAAATCCCTATTGATTTACCTGTTTTTACAAGGAAATAAAATGTGAAAAAATATTTCTACATCCCATGGCCTTTCCCAACCATTTAAATTTTTCTCTTACAGGGCTAACACTTCCGAAAAACCAATAGAACGCCCACCCGGAACAATATATAAAGCAAAACGAACCGTTCACTGGGTACTTATCCGTCCGAAAATCCCTATTGATTTACCTGTTTTTACAAGGAAATAAAATGTGAAAAAATATTTCTACATCCCATGGCCTTTCCCAACCATTTAAATTTTTCTCTTACAGGGCTAACACTTCCGAAAAACCAATACAACACCCACCCGGAACAATATATAAAGCTAAACGAAACGTTCACTGGGTACTTATCCGTAAGAAAATCCCTATTGATTTACCTGTTTTTACAAGGAAATAAAATGTGAAAAAAATATTTCTACATCCCATGGCCTTTCCCAACCATTTAAATTTTTCTCTTACAGGTCTAACACTTCCGAAAAACCAATACAACGCCCACCCGGAACAATATATAAAGCTAAACGAACCGTTCACTGGGTACTTATCCGTACGAAAATCCCTATTGATTTACCTGTTTTTACAAGGAAATAAAATGTGAAAAAAATATTTCTACATCCCATGGCCTTTCCCAACCATTGAAATTTTTCTCTTACAGGGCTAACGCTTCCGAAAAACCAATACAACGCCCACCCGGAACAATATATAAAGCTAAACGAACCGTTCACTGGGTACATATGCGTACGAAAATCCCTATTGATTTACCTGTTTTTACAAGGAAATAAAATATGAAAAAAATATTTCTACATTCCATGGCCTTTCCCAACCATTTAAATTTTTCTCTTACAGGTCTAACACTTCCAAAATACCAATACAATGCCCACCCGGAACAATATATAAAGCTAAACGAACCGTTCAATGGGCACTTATCCTTACGAAAATCCCTATTGATGTACCTGTTTTTACAAGGAAATAAAATGTGAAAAAAATATTTCTACATCCCATGGTCTTTCCCAACAATTTAAATTTTTCTCTTACAGGTCTAACACTTCCGAAAAACCAATACAACGCCCACCCGGAACAATATATAAAGCTAAACGAACCGTTCACTGGTTACATATGCGTACGAAAATCCCTATTGATTTACCTGTTTTTACAAGGACATAAAATATGAAAAAAATATTTCTACATCCCATGGCCTTTCCCAACCATTTAAATTTTTCTCTTACAGGTCTAACACTTCTGAAAAACCAATACAACGCCCACCCTGAACAATATATAAAGCTAAACGAACCGTTCACTGGGCACTTATCCGTACAAAAATCCCTATTTTTTTACCTGTTTTTACAAGGAAATAAAATGTGAAAAAAATATTTCTACATCCCATGGCCTTTCCCAACCATTTAAATTTTTCTCTTATAGGTCTAACACTTCCGAAAAACCAATAGAACGCCCACCCGGAACAATATATAAAGCAAAACGAACCGTTCACTGGGTACTTATCCGTCCGAAAATCCCTATTGATTTACCTGTTTTTACAAGGAAATAAAATGTGAAAAAAATATTTCTACATCCCATGGCCTTTCCCAACCATTTAAATTTTTCTCTTACAGGGCTAACACTTCCGAAAAACCAATACAACACCCACCCGGAACAATATATAAAGCTAAACGAACCGTTCACTGGGTACTTATCCGTACGAAAATCCCTATTGATTTATCTGTTTTTAGAGGGAATTAAAATGTGAAAAAAATATTTCTACATCCCATGGCCTTTCCCAACCATTTAAATTTTTCTCTTACAGGTCTAACACTTCCGAAAAACCAATACAACGCCCACCCGGAACAATATATAAAGCTAAACGAACCGTTCACTGGGTACTTATCCGTACGAAAATCCCTATTGATTTATCTGTTTTTACAGGGAATTAAAATGTGAAAAAAATATTTCTACATCCCATGGCCTTTCCCAACCATTTAAATTTTTCTCTTACAGGGCTAACACTTCCGAAAAACCAATAGAACGCCCACCCGGAACAATATATAAAGCAAAACGAACCGTTCACTGGGTACTTATCCGTCTGAAAATCCCTATTGATTTACCTGTTTTTACAAGGAAATAAAATGTGAAAAAATATTTCTACATCCCATGGCCTTTCCCAACCATTTAAATTTTTCTCTTACAGGGCTAACACTTCCGAAAAACCAATACAACACCCACCTGGAACAATATATAAAGCTAAACGAAACGTTCACTGGGTACTTATCCGTAAGAAAATCCCTATTGATTTACCTGTTTTTACAAGGAAATAAAATGTGAAAAAAATATTTCTACATCCCATGGCCTTTCCCAACCATTTAAATTTTTCTCTTACAGGTCTAACACTTCCGAAAAACCAATACAACGCCCACCCGGAACAATATATAAAGCTAAACGAACCATTCACTGGGTACTTATCCGTACGAAAATCCCTATTGATTTATCTGTTTTTACAGGGAATTAAAATGTGAAAAAAATATTTCTACATCCCATGGCCTTTCCCAACCATTTAAATTTTTCTCTTACAGTTCTAACACTTCCGAAAAACCAATACAACGCCCAACCGGAACAATATATAAAGCTAAACGAACCGTTCACTGGGTACATATCCGTACGAAAATCCCTATTGATTTATCTGTTTTTACAGGGAATTAAAATGTGAAAAAAATATTTCTACATCCCATGGCCTTTCCCAACCATTTAAATTTTTCTCTTACAGGGCTAACACTTCCGAAAAACCAATAGAACGCCCACCCGGAACAATATATAAAGCAAAACGAACCGTTCACTTGGTACTTATCCGTCCGAAAATCCCTATTGATTTACCTGTTTTTACAAGGAAATAAAATGTGAAAAAATATTTCTACATCCCATGGCCTTTCCCAACCATTTAAATTTTTCTCTTACAGGGCTAACACTTCCGAAAAACCAATACAACGCCCACCCGGAACAATATATAAAGCTAAACGAACCGTTCACTGGGTACTTATCCGTACGAAAATCCCTATTGATTTATCTGTTGTTACAGGGAATTAAAATGTGAAAAAAATATTTCTACATCCCATGGCCTTTCCCAACCATTTAAATTTTTCTCTTACAGGGCTAACACTTCCGAAAAACCAATAGAACGCCCACCCGGAACAATATATAAAGCAAAACGAACCGTTCACTGGGTACTTATCCGTCCGAAAATCCCTATTGATTTACCTGTTTTTACAAGGAAATAAAATGTGAAAAAATATTTCTACATCCCATGGCCTTTCCCAACCATTTAAATTTTTCTCTTACAGGGCTAACACTTCTGAAAAACCAATACAACACCCACCTGGAACAATATATAAAGCTAAACGAAACGTTCACTGGGTACTTATCCGTAAGAAAATCCCTATTGATTTACCTCTTTTTACAAGGAAATAAAATGTGAAAAAAATATTTCTACATCCCATGGCCTTTCCCAACCATTTAAATTTTTCTCTTACAGGTCTAACACTTCCGAAAAACCAATACAACGCCCACCCGGAACAATATATAAAGCTAAACGAACCATTCACTGGGTACTTATCCGTACGAAAATCCCTATTGATTTATCTGTTTTTACAGGGAATTAAAATGTGAAAAAAATATTTCTACATCCCATGGCCTTTCCCAACCATTTAAATTTTTCTCTTACAGTTCTAACACTTCCGAAAAACCAATACAACGCCCAACCGGAACAATATATAAAGCTAAACGAACCGTTCACTGGGTACATATCCGTACGAAAATCCCTATTGATTTATCTGTTTTTACAGGGAATTAAAATGTGAAAAAAATATTTCTACATCCCATGGCCTTTCCCAACCATTTAAATTTTTCTCTTACAGGGCTAACACTTCCGAAAAACCAATAGAACGCCCACCCGGAACAATATATAAAGCAAAACGAACCGTTCACTTGGTACTTATCCGTCCGAAAATCCCTATTGATTTACCTGTTTTTACAAGGAAATAAAATGTGAAAAAATATTTCTACATCCCATGGCCTTTCCCAACCATTTAAATTTTTCTCTTACAGGGCTAACACTTCCGAAAAACCAATACAACACCCACCCGGAACAATATATAAAGCTAAACGAACCGTTCACTGGGTACTTATCCGTACGAAAATCCCTATTGATTTACCTGTTTTTACAAGGAAATAAAATGTGAAAAAAATATTTCTACATCCCATGGCCTTTCCCAACCATTTAAATTTTTCTCTTACAGGTCTAACACTTCTGAAAAACCAATACAACGCCCAAACGGAACAATATATAAAGCTAAACGAACCGTTCACTGGGTACTTATCCGTACGAAAATCCCTATTGATTTACCTGTTTTTACAAGGAAATAAAATGTGAAAAAAATATTTCTACATCCCATGGCCTTTCCCAACCATTGAAATTTTTCTCTTACAGGGCTAACGCTTCCGAAAAACCAATACAACGCCCACCCGGAACAATATATAAAGCTAAACGAACCGTTCACTGGGTACATATGCGTACGAAAATCCCTATTGATTTACCTGTTTTTACAAGGAAATAAAATATGAAAAAAATATTTCTACATCCCATGGCCTTTCCCAACCATTTAAATTTTTCTCTTACAGGTCTAACACTTCCAAAAAACCAATACAATGCCCACCCGGAACAATATATAAAGCTAAACGAACCGTTCAATGGGCACTTATCCTTACGAAAATCCCTATTGATGTACCTGTTTTTACAAGGAAATAAAATGTGAAAAAAATATTTCTACATCCCATGGTCTTTCCCAACAATTTAAATTTTTCTCTTACAGGTCTAACACTTCCGAAAAACCAATACAACGCCCACCCGGAACAATATATAAAGATAAACGAACCGTTCACTGGGTACATATGCGTACGAAAATCCCTATTGATTTACCTGTTTTTACAAGGACATAAAATATGAAAAAAATATTTCTACATCCCATGGCCTTTCCCAACCATTTAAATTTTTCTCTTACAGGTCTAACACTTCTGAAAAACCAATACAACGCCCACCCTGAACAATATATAAAGCTAAACGAACCGTTCACTGGGCACTTATCCGTACAAAAATCCCTATTTTTTTACCTGTTTTTACAAGGAAATAAAATGTGAAAAAAATATTTCTACATCCCATGGCCTTTCCCAACCCTTTAAATTTTTCTCTTATAGGTCTAACACTTCCGAAAAACCAATAGAACGCCCACCCGGAACAATATATAAAGCAAAACGAACCGTTCACTGGGTACTTATCCGTCCGAAAATCCCTATTGATTTACCTGTTTTTACAAGGAAATAAAATGTGAAAAAAATATTTCTACATCCCATGGCCTTTCCCAACCATTTAAATTTTTCTCTTACAGGGCTAACACTTCCGAAAAACCAATACAACACCCACCCGGAACAATATATAAAGCTAAACGAACCGTTCACTGGGTACTTATCCGTACGAAAATCCCTATTGATTTATCTGTTTTTAGAGGGAATTAAAATGTGAAAAAAATATTTCTACATCCCATGGCCTTTCCCAACCATTTAAATTTTTCTCTTACAGGTCTAACACTTCCGAAAAACCAATACAACGCCCACCCGGAACAATATATAAAGCTAAACGAACCGTTCACTGGGTACTTATCCGTACGAAAATCCCTATTGATTTATCTGTTTTTACAGGGAATTAAAATGTGAAAAAAATATTTCTACATCCCATGGCCTTTCCCAACCATTTAAATTTTTCTCTTACAGGGCTAACACTTCCGAAAAACCAATACAACGCCCACCCGGAACAATATATAAAGCTAAACGAACCGTTCACTGGGTACTTATCCGTACGAAAATCCCTATTGATTTACCTGTTTTTACAAGGAAATAAAATGTGAAAAAAATATTTCTACATCCCATGGCCTTTCCCAACCATTGAAATTTTTCTCTTACAGGGCTAACGCTTCCGAAAAACCAATACAACGCCCACCCGGAACTATATATAAAGCTAAACGAACCGTTCACTGGGTACATATGCGTACGAAAATCCCTATTGATTTACCTGTTTTTACAAGGAAATAAAATATGAAAAAAATATTTCTACATCCCATGGCCTTTCCCAACCATTTAAATTTTTCTCTTACAGGTCTAACACTTCCAAAAAACCAATACAATGCCCACCCGGAACAATATATAAAGCTAAACGAACCGTTCAATGGGCACTTATCCTTACGAAAATCCCTATTGATGTACCTGTTTTTACAAGGAAATAAAATGTGAAAAAAATATTTCTACATCCCATGGTCTTTCCCAACAATTTAAATTTTTCTCTTACAGGTCTAACACTTCCGAAAAACCAATACAACGCCCACCCGGAACAATATATAAAGCTAAACGAACCGTTCACTGGGTACATATGCGTACGAAAATCCCTATTGATTTACCTGTTTTTACAAGGACATAAAATATGAAAAAAATATTTCTACATCCCATGGCCTTTCCCAACCATTTAAATTTTTCTCTTACAGGTCTAACACTTCTGAAAAACCAATACAACGCCCACCCTGAACAATATATAAAGCTAAACGAACCGTTCACTGGGCACTTATCCGTACAAAAATCCCTATTTTTTTACCTGTTTTTACAAGGAAATAAAATGTGAAAAAAGTATTTCTACATCCCATGGCCTTTCCCAACCATTTAAATTTTTCTCTTATAGGTCTAACACTTCCGAAAAACCAATACAACACCCACCTGGAACAATATATAAAGCTAAACGAACCGTTCAATGGGCACTTATCCTTACGAAAATCCCTATTGATTTATCTGTTTTTACAAGGAAATAAAATGTGAAAAAAATATTTCTACATCCCATGGCCTTTCCCAACCATTTAAATTTTTCTCTTACAGGTCTAACACTTCCGAAAAACCAATACAACGCCCACCCGGAACAATATATAAAGCTAAACGAACCGCTTACTGGGTACTTACACGTACGAAAATCCCTATTGATTTACCTGTTTTTACAAGGAAATAAAATGTGAAAAAAATATTTCTAAATCCAATGGCCTTTCCCAACCATTTAAATTTTTCTCTTACAGGTCTAACACTTCTGAGAAACCAATACAACGCCCACCCGGAACAATATATAAAGCTAAACGAAACATTCACTGGGTACTTATCCGTAAGAAAATCCCTATTGATTTATCTGTTTTTACAAGGAAGTAAAATGTGAAAAAAATATTTCTACATCCCATGGCCTTTCCCAACCATTTAAATTTTTCTCTTACAGGTCTAACACTTCCGAAAAACCAATACAACGCCCACCCGGAACAATATATAAAGCTAAACGAACTGTTCACTGGGTACTTATCCGTACGAAAATCCCTATTGATTTACCTGTTTTTACAAGGAAATAAAATGTGGAAAAAATATTTCTACATCCCATGGCCTTTCCCAGCCATTTAAATTTTTCTCTTACACGTCTAACACTTCTGAGAAACCAATACAACACCCACCCGGAACAATATATAAAGCTAAACGAAACGTTCACTGGGTACTTATCCGTAAGAAAATCCCTATTGATTTACCTGTTTTTACAAGGAAATAAAATGTGAAAAAAATATTTCTACATCCCATGGCCTTTCCCAACCATTTAAATTTTTCTCTTACAGGTCTAACACTTCCGAAAAACCAATACAACGCCCACCCGGAACAATATATAAAGCTAAACGAACTGTTCACTGGGTACTTATCCGTACGAAAATCCCTATTGATTTACCTGTTTTTACAAGGAAATAAAATGTGGAAAAAATATTTCTACATCCCATGGCCTTTCCCAGCCATTTAAATTTTTCTCTTACAGGTCTAACACTTCTGAGAAACCAATACAACACCCACCCGGAACAATATATAAAGCTAAACGAAACGTTCACTGGGTACTTATCCGTAAGAAAATCCCTATTGATTTACCTGTTTTTACAAGGAAATAAAATGTGAAAAAAATATTTCTACATCCCATGGCCTTTCCCAACCATTTAAATTTTTCTCTTACAGGTCTAACACTTCCGAAAAACCAATACAACGCCCACCCGGAACAATATATAAAGCTAAACGAACCGTTCACTGGGTACTTATCCGTACGAAAATCCCTATTGATTTACCTGTTTTTACAAGGAAATAAAATGTGAAAAAAATATTTCTACATCCCATGGCCTTTCCCAACCATTGAAATTTTTCTCTTACAGGGCTAACACTTCCGAAAAACCAATACAACGCCCACCCGGAACAATATATAAAGCTAAACGAACCGTTCACTGGGTACATATGCGTACGAAAATCCCTATTGATTTACCTGTTTTTACAAGGAAATAAAATATGAAAAAAATATTTCTACATCCCATGGCCTTTCCCAACCATTTAAATTTTTCTCTTACAGGTCTAACACTTCCAAAAAACCAATACAATGCCCACCCGGAACAATATATAAAGCTAAACGAACCGTTCAATGGGCACTTATCCTTACGAAAATCCCTATTGATGTACCTGTTTTTACAAGGAAATAAAATGTGAAAAAAATATTTCTACATCCCATGGTCTTTCCCAACAATTTAAATTTTTCTCTTACAGGTCTAACACTTCCGAAAAACCAATACAACGCACACCCGGAACAATATATAAAGCTAAACGAACCGTTCACTGGGTACATATGCGTACGAAAATCCCTATTGATTTACCTGTTTTTACAAGGACATAAAATATGAAAAAAATATTTCTACATCCCATGGCCTTTCCCAACCATTTAAATTTTTCTCTTACAGGTCTAACACTTCTGAAAAACCAATACAACGCCCACCCTGAACAATATATAAAGCTAAACGAACCGTTCACTGGGCACTTATCCGTACAAAAATCCCTATTTTTTTACCTGTTTTTACAAGGAAATAAAATGTGAAAAAAATATTTCTACATCCCATGGCCTTTCCCAACCATTTAAATTTTTCTCTTATAGGTCTAACACTTCCGAAAAACCAATACAACACCCACCTGGAACAATATATAAAGCTAAACGAACCGTTCAATGGGCACTTATCCTTACGAAAATCCCTATTGATTTATCTGTTTTTACAAGAAAATAAAATGTGAAAAAAATATTTCTACATCCCATGGCCTTTCCCAACCATTTAAATTTTTCTCTTACAGGTCTAACACTTCCGAAAAACCAATACAACGCCCACCCGGAACAATATATAAAGCTAAACGAACCGCTTACTGGGTACTTACACGTACGAAAATCCCTATTGATTTACCTGTTTTTACAAGGAAATAAAATGTGAAAAAAATATTTCTAAATCCAATGGCCTTTCCCAACCATTTAAATTTTTCTCTTACAGGTCTAACACTTCTGAGAAACCAATACAACGCCCACCCGGAACAATATATAAAGCTAAACGAAACGTTCACTGGGTACTTATCCGTAAGAAAATCCCTATTGATTTATCTGTTTTTACAAGGAAGTAAAATGTGAAAAAAATATTTCTACATCCCATGGCCTTTCCCAACCATTTAAATTTTTCTCTTACAGGTCTAACACTTCCGAAAAACCAATACAACGCCCACCCGGAACAATATATAAAGCTAAACGAACTGTTCACTGGGTACTTATCCGTACGAAAATCCCTATTGATTTACCTGTTTTTACAAGGAAATAAAATGTGGAAAAAATATTTCTACATCCCATGGCCTTTCCCAGCCATTTAAATTTTTCTCTTACAGGTCTAACACTTCTGAGAAACCAATACAACGCCCACCGGGAACAATATATAAAGCTAAACGAACCGTTAACTGGGCACTTACCTGTACGAAAATCCCTATTGATTTACCTGTTTTTACAAGGAAATAAAATGTGAAAAAAATATTTCTACATCCCATGGCCTTTCCCAACCATTTAAATTTTTCTCTTACAGGTCTAACACTTCCGAAAAACCAATACAACGCCCATCCGGAACAATATATAAAGCTAAACGAACCGTTCACTGGGCACTTATCCGTACGAAAATCCCTATTGATTTACCTGTTTTTACAAGGAAATAAAATGTGAAAAAAATATTTCTACATCCAATGGCCTTTCCCAACCATTTAAATTTTTCTCTTACAGGTCTAACACTTCTGAGAAACCAATACAACGCCCACCCGGAACAATATATAAAGCTAAACGAACCGTTCACTGGGCACTTATCTGTACGAAAATCCCTATTGATTTACCTGTTTTTACAAGGAAATAAAATGTGAAAAAAATATTTCTACATCCCATGGCCTTTCCCAACCATTTAAATTTTTCTCTAACAAGTCTAACACTTCCGAAAAACCAATACAACGCCCACCCGGAACAATATATAAAGCTAAACGAACCGTTCACTGGGCACTTATCCGTACGAAAATCCCTATTGATTTACCTGTTTTTACAAGGAAATAATATGTGAAAAAAATATTTCTACATCCCATGGCCTTTCCCAACCATTTAAATTTTTGTCTTACATGTCTAACACTTCCGAAAAACCAATACATCTCCCACCCGGAACAATATATAAAGCTAAACGAACCGTTCACTGGGTACTTATGCGTACGAAAATCCCTATTGATTTACCAGTTTTTACAAGGAAATAAAATATGAAAAAAATATTTCTACATCCCATGGCCTTTCCCAACCATTTAAATTTTTCTCTTACAGGTCTAACACTTCTGAAAAACCAATACAACGCCCACCCGGAACAATATATAAAACTAAACGAACCGTTCACTGGGCACTTATCCGTACAATAATCCCTATTGTTTTACCTGTTTTTACAAGGAAATAAAATGTGAAAAAAAATTTTCTACATCCCATGGCCTTTCCCAACCATTTAAATTTTTCTCTTACAGGTCTAACACTTCTGAGAAACCAATACAACGCCCACCGGGAACAATATATAAAGCTAAACGAACCGTTAACTGGGCACTTACCTGTACGAAAATCCCTATTGATTTACCTGTTTTTACAAGGAAATAAAATGTGAAAAAAATATTTCTACATCCCATGGCCTTTCCCAACCATTTAAATTTTTCTCTTACAGGTCTAACACTTCCGAAAAACCAATACAACGCCCACCCGGAACAATATATAAAGCTAAACGAACCGTTCACTAGGCACTTATCCGTACGAAAATCCCTATTGATTTACCTGTTTTTACAAGGAAATAAAATGTGAAAAAAATATTTCTACATCCAATGGCCTTTCCCAACCATTTAAATTTTTCTCTTACAGGTCTAACACTTCCGAGAAACCAATACAACGCCCACCCGGAACAATATATAAAGCTAAACGAACCGTTCACTGGGTACTTATCCGTACGAAAATCCCTATAGATTTACCTGTTTTTACAAGGAAATAAAATGTGAAAAAAATATTTCTACATCCCATGGCCTTTCCCAACCATTTATATTTTTCTCTTACAGGTCTAACACTTCCGAAAAACCAATACAACGCCCACCCGGAACAATATATAAAGCTAAACGAACCGTTCACTGGGCACTAATCTGTACGAAAATCCCTATTGATTTACCTGTTTTTACAAGGAAGTAAAATGTGAAAAAAATATTTCTACATCCCATGGCCTTTCCCAACCATTTAAATTTTTCTCTTACAGGTCTAACACTTCCGAAAAACCAATACAACGCCCACCCGGAACAATATATAAATCCAAACGAACCGTTCACTGGGCACTTATCCGTACGAAAATCCCTATTGATTTACCTGTTTTTACAAGGAAATAATATGTGAAAAAAATATTTCTACATCCCATGGCCTTTCCCAACCATTTAAATTTTTGTCTTACATGTCTAACACTTCCGAAAAACCAATACAACTCCCACCCGGAACAATATATAAAGCTAAACGAACTGTTCACTAGGTACTTATGCGTACGAAAATCCCTATTGATTTACCAGTTTTTACAAGGAAATAAAATATGAAAAAAATATTTCTACATCCCATGGCCTTTCCCAACCATTTAAATTTTTCTCTTACAGGTCTAACACTTCTGAAAAACCAATACAACGCCCACCCGGAACAATATATAAAACTAAACGAACCGTTCACTGGGCACTTATCCGTACAAAAATCCCTATTGTTTTACCTGTTTTTACAAGGAAATAAAATGTGAAAAAAATATTTCTACATCCCATGGCCTTTCCCAACCATTTAAATTTTTCTCTTACAGGTCTAACACTTCTGAGAAACCAATACAACGCCCACCGGGAACAATATATAAAGCTAAACGAACCGTTAACTGGGCACTTACCTGTACGAAAATCCCTATTGATTTACCTGTTTTTACAAGGAAATAAAATGTGAAAAAAATATTTCTACATCCCATGGCCTTTCCCAACCATTTAAAATTTTCTCTTACAGGTCTAACACTTCCGAAAAACCAATACAACGCCCACCCGGAACAATATATAAAGCTAAACGAACCGTTCACTGGGCAATTATCCGTACGAAAATCCCTATTGATTTACCTGTTTTTACAAGGAAATAAAATGTGAAAAAAATATTTCTACATCCAATGGCCTTTCCCAACCATTTAAATTTTTCTCTTACAGGTTTAACACTTCCGAGAAACCAATACAACGCCCACCCGGAACAATATATAAAGCTAAACGAACCGTTCACTGGGTACTTATCCGTACGAAAATCCCTATAGATTTACCTGTTTTTACAAGGAAATAAAATGTGAAAAAAATATTTCTACATCCCATGGCCTTTCCCAACCATTTATATTTTTCTCTTACAGGTCTAACACTTCCGAGAAACCAATACAACGCCCACCCGGAACAATATATAAAGCTAAACGAACCGTTCACTGGGTACTTATCCGTACGAAAATCCCTATAGATTTACCTGTTTTTACAAGGAAATAAAATGTGAAAAAAATATTTCTACATCCCATGGCCTTTCCCAACCATTTATATTTTTCTCTTACAGGTCTAACACTTCCGAAAAACCAATACAACGCCCACCCGGAACAATATATAAAGCTAAACGAACCGTTCACTGGGCACTAATGTGTACGAAAATCCCTATTGATTTACCTGTTTTTACAAGGAAGTAAAATGTGAAAAAAATATTTCTACATCCCATGGCCTTTCCCAACCATTTAAATTTTTCTCTTACAGGTCTAACACTTCCGAAAAACCAATACAACGCCCACCCGGAACAATATATAAAGCTAAACGAACCGTTCACTGGGCACTTATCTGTACGAAAATCCCTATTGATTTACCTGTTTTTACAAGGAAATAAAATGTGAAAAAAATATTTCTACATCCCATGGCCTTTCCCAACCATTTAAATTTTTCTCTTACAGGTCTAACACTTCCGAAAAACCAATACAACGCCCACCCGGAACAATATATAAAGCTAAACGAACCGTTCACTGGGTACTTATCCGTACGAAAATCCCTATTGATTTACCTGTTTTTAAAAGGAAGTAAAATGTGAAAAAAATATTTCTACATCCCATGGCCTTTCCCAACCATTTAAATTTTTCTCTTACAGGTCTAACACTTCTGAAAAACCAATACAACGCCCACCCGGAACAATATATAAAGCTAAACGAACCGTTCACTGGGCACTTATCCGTACGAAAATCCCTATTGTTTTACCTGTTTTTACAAGGAAATAAAATGTGAAAAAAATATTTCTACATCCCATGGCCTTTCCCAACCATTTAAATTTTTCTCTTACAGGTCTAACACTTCCGAAAAACCAATACAACACCGACCTGGAACAATATATAAAGCTAAACGAAGCGTTCAATGGGCACTTATCCTTACGAAAATCCCTATTGATTTACCTGTATTTACAAGGAAATAAAATGTGAAAAAAATATTTCTACATCCCATGGCCTTTCCCAACCATTTAAAATTTTCTCTTACAGGTCTAACACTTCCGAAAAACAAATACAACGCCTACCCGGAACAATATATAAAGCTAAACGAACCGTTCACTGGGCACTTATCCGTACGAAAATCCCTATTGATTTACCTGTTTTTACAAGGAAATAAAATGTGAAAAAAATATTTCTACATACCATGGCCTTTCCCAACCATTTAAATTTTTCTCTTACAGGTCTAACACTTCCGAAAAACAAATACAACACCCACCCGGAACAATATATAAAGCTAAACGAACCGTTCACTGGGTACTTATCCGTAAGAAAATCCCTATTGATTTATCTGTTTTTACAAGGAAGTAAAATGTGAAAAAAATATTTCTACATCCCATGGCCTTTCCCAACCATTTAAATTTTTCTCTTACAGTTCTAACACTTCTGAAAAAGCAATACAACGCCCACCCGGAACAATATATAAAACTAAACGAACCGTTCACTGGGCACTTATCCGTACAAAAATCCCTATTGTTTTACCTGTTTTTACAAGGAAATAAAATGTGAAAAAAATATTTCTACATCCCATGGCCATTCCCAACCATTTAAATTTTTCTCTTACAGGTCTAACACTTCTGAGAAACCAATACAACGCCCACCCGGAACAATATATAAAGCTAAACGAACCGTTCACTGGGCACTTATCCGTACGAAAATCCCTATTGATTTACCTGTTTTTACAAGGAAATAAAATGTGAAAAAAATATTTCTACATCCAATGGCCTTTCCCAACCATTTAAATTTTTCTCTTACAGGTCTAACACTTCCGAGAAACCAATACAACGCCCACCCGGAACAATATATAAAGCTAAACGAACCGTTCACTGGGTACTTATCCGTACGAAAATCCCTATAGATTTACCTGTTTTTACAAGGAAATAAAATGTGAAAAAAATATTTCTACATCCCATGGCCTTTCCCAACCATTTAAATTTTTGTCTTACATGTCTAACACTTCCGAAAAACCAATACAACTCCCACCCGGAACAATATATAAAGCTAAACGAACTGTTCACTAGGTACTTATGCGTACGAAAATCCCTATTGATTTACCAGTTTTTACAAGGAAATAAAATATGAAAAAAATATTTCTACATCCCATGGCCTTTCCCAACCATTTAAATTTTTCTCTTACAGGTCTAACACTTCTGAAAAACCAATACAACGCCCACCCGGAACAATATATAAAACTAAACGAACCGTTCACTGGGCACTTATCCGTACAAAAATCCCTATTGTTTTACCTGTTTTTACAAGGAAATAAAATGTGAAAAAAATATTTCTACATCCCATGGCCTTTCCCAACCATTTAAATTTTTCTCTTACAGGTCTAACACTTCTGAGAAACCAATACAACGCCCACCGGGAACAATATATAAAGCTAAACGAACCGTTAACTGGGCACTTACCTGTACGAAAATCCCTATTGATTTACCTGTTTTTACAAGGAAATAAAATGTGAAAAAAATATTTCTACATCCCATGGCCTTTCCCAACCATTTAAAATTTTCTCTTACAGGTCTAACACTTCCGAAAAACCAATACAACGCCCACCCGGAACAATATATAAAGCTAAACGAACCGTTCACTGGGCAATTATCCGTACGAAAATCCCTATTGATTTACCTGTTTTTACAAGGAAATAAAATGTGAAAAAAATATTTCTACATCCAATGGCCTTTCCCAACCATTTAAATTTTTCTCTTACAGGTTTAACACTTCCGAGAAACCAATACAACGCCCACCCGGAACAATATATAAAGCTAAACGAACCGTTCACTGGGTACTTATCCGTACGAAAATCCCTATAGATTTACCTGTTTTTACAAGGAAATAAAATGTGAAAAAAATATTTCTACATCCCATGGCCTTTCCCAACCATTTATATTTTTCTCTTACAGGTCTAACACTTCCGAGAAACCAATACAACGCCCACCCGGAACAATATATAAAGCTAAACGAACCGTTCACTGGGTACTTATCCGTACGAAAATCCCTATAGATTTACCTGTTTTTACAAGGAAATAAAATGTGAAAAAAATATTTCTACATCCCATGGCCTTTCCCAACCATTTATATTTTTCTCTTACAGGTCTAACACTTCCGAAAAACCAATACAACGCCCACCCGGAACAATATATAAAGCTAAACGAACCGTTCACTGGGCACTAATCTGTACGAAAATCCCTATTGATTTACCTGTTTTTACAAGGAAGTAAAATGTGAAAAAAATATTTCTACATCCCATGGCCTTTCCCAACCATTTAAATTTTTCTCTTACAGGTCTAACACTTCCGAAAAACCAATACAACGCCCACCCGGAACAATATATAAAGCTAAACGAACCGTTCACTGGGCACTTATCTGTACGAAAATCCCTATTGATTTACCTGTTTTTACAAGGAAATAAAATGTGAAAAAAATATTTCTACATCCCATGGCCTTTCCCAACCATTTAAATTTTTCTCTTACAGGTCTAACACTTCCGAAAAACCAATACAACGCCCACCCGGAACAATATATAAAGCTAAACGAACCGTTCACTGGGTACTTATCCGTACGAAAATCCCTATTGATTTACCTGTTTTTAAAAGGAAGTAAAATGTGAAAAAAATATTTCTACATCCCATGGCCTTTCCCAACCATTTAAATTTTTCTCTTACAGGTCTAACACTTCTGAAAAACCAATACAACGCCCACCCGGAACAATATATAAAGCTAAACGAACCGTTCACTGGGCACTTATCCGTACGAAAATCCCTATTGTTTTACCTGTTTTTACAAGGAAATAAAATGTGAAAAAAATATTTCTACATCCCATGGCCTTTCCCAACCATTTAAATTTTTCTCTTACAGGTCTAACACTTCCGAAAAACCAATACAACACCGACCTGGAACAATATATAAAGCTAAACGAAGCGTTCAATGGGCACTTATCCTTACGAAAATCCCTATTGATTTACCTGTATTTACAAGGAAATAAAATGTGAAAAAAATATTTCTACATCCCATGGCCTTTCCCAACCATTTAAAATTTTCTCTTACAGGTCTAACACTTCCGAAAAACAAATACAACGCCTACCCGGAACAATATATAAAGCTAAACGAACCGTTCACTGGGCACTTATCCGTACGAAAATCCCTATTGATTTACCTGTTTTTACAAGGAAATAAAATGTGAAAAAAATATTTCTACATACCATGGCCTTTCCCAACCATTTAAATTTTTCTCTTACAGGTCTAACACTTCCGAAAAACAAATACAACACCCACCCGGAACAATATATAAAGCTAAACGAACCGTTCACTGGGTACTTATCCGTAAGAAAATCCCTATTGATTTATCTGTTTTTACAAGGAAGTAAAATGTGAAAAAAATATTTCTACATCCCATGGCCTTTCCCAACCATTTAAATTTTTCTCTTACAGTTCTAACACTTCTGAAAAAGCAATACAACGCCCACCCGGAACAATATATAAAACTAAACGAACCGTTCACTGGGCACTTATCCGTACAAAAATCCCTATTGTTTTACCTGTTTTTACAAGGAAATAAAATGTGAAAAAAATATTTCTACATCCCATGGCCATTCCCAACCATTTAAATTTTTCTCTTACAGGTCTAACACTTCTGAGAAACCAATACAACGCCCACCCGGAACAATATATAAAGCTAAACGAACCGTTCACTGGGCACTTATCCGTACGAAAATCCCTATTGATTTACCTGTTTTTACAAGGAAATAAAATGTGAAAAAAATATTTCTACATCCAATGGCCTTTCCCAACCATTTAAATTTTTCTCTTACAGGTCTAACACTTCCGAGAAACCAATACAACGCCCACCCGGAACAATATATAAAGCTAAACGAACCGTTCACTGGGTACTTATCCGTACGAAAATCCCTATAGATTTACCTGTTTTTACAAGGAAATAAAATGTGAAAAAAATATTTCTACATCCCATGGCCTTTCCCAACCATTTATATTTTTCTCTTACAGGTCTAACACTTCCGAGAAACCAATACAACGCCAAGCCGGAACAATATATAAAGCTAAACGAACCGTTCACTGGGTACTTATCCGTACGAAAATCCCTATAGATTTACCTGTTTTTACAAGGAAATAAAATGTGAAAAAAATATTTCTACATCCCATGGCCTTTCCCAACCATTAAAATTTTTCTCTTACAGGTCTAACACTTCCGAAAAACCAATACAACGCCCACCCGGAACAATATATAAAGCTAAACGAACCGTTCACTGGGTACTTATCCGTACGAAAATCCCTATTGAATTACCTGTTTTTAAAAGGAAGTAAAATGTGAAAAAAATATTTCTACATCCCATGGCCTTTCCCAACCATTTAAATTTTTCTCTTACAGGTCTAACACTTCCGAAAAACCAATACAATGCCCACCCGGAACAATATATAAAGCTAAACGAACTGTTCACTGGGTACTTATCCGTACGAAAATACCTATTGATTTTCCTGTTTTTACAAGGAAATAAAATGTGGAAAAAATATTTCTACATCCCATGGCCTTTCCCAACCATTTAAATTTTTCTCTTACAGGTCTAACACTTCCGAAAAACCAATACAAAGTCCACCCGGAACAATATATAAAGCTAAACGAACCGTTCACTGGGCACTTATCCGTACGAAAATCCCTATTGATTTACCTGTTTTTACAAGGAAATAAAATGTGAAAAAAATATTTCTACATCCAATGGCCTTTCCCAACCATTTAAATTTTTGTCTTACATGTCTAACACTTCCGAAAAACCAATACAGCGCCCACCCGGAACAATATATAAAGCTAAACGAACCGTTCACTGGGTACTTGTCCGTAAGAAAATCCCTATTGATTTACCTGTTTTTACAAGGAAATAAAATGTGAAAAAATATTTCTACATCCCATGGCCTTTCCCAACCATTTAAATTTTACTCTTACAGGTCTAACACTTCCGAAAAACCAATACAAAGCCCACCCGGAACAATATATAAAGCTAAACGAACCGTTCACTGGGCACTTATCCGTACGAAAATCCCTATTGATTTACCTGTTTTTACAAGGAAATAAAATGTGAAAAAAATATTTCTACATCCAATGGCCTTTCCCAACCATTTAAATTTTTCTCTTACAGGTCTAACACTTCTGAGAAACCAATACAATGCCCACCCGGAACAATATATAAAGCTAAACGAACCGTTCACTGGGCACTTATCCGTACGAAAATCCCTATTGATTTACCTGTTTTTACAAGGAAATAAAATGTGAAAAAAATATTTCTACATCCAATGGCCTTTCCCAACCATTTAAATTTTTCTCTTACAGGTCTAACACTTCCGAGAAACCAATACAACGCCCACCCGGAACAATATATAAAGCTAAACGAACCGTTCACTGGGTACTTATCCGTACGAAAATCCCTATAGATTTACCTGTTTTTACAAGGAAATAAAATGTGAAAAAAATATTTCTACATCCCATGGCCTTTCCCAACCATTTATATTTTTCTCTTACAGGTCTAACACTTCCGAGAAACCAATACAACGCCCAGCCGGAACAATATATAAAGCTAAACGAACCGTTCACTGGGTACTTATCCGTACGAAAATCCCTATAGATTTACCTGTTTTTACAAGGAAATAAAATGTGAAAAAAATATTTCTACATCCCATGGCCTTTCCCAACCATTAAAATTTTTCTCTTACAGGTCTAACACTTCCGAAAAACCAATACAACGCCCACCCGGAACAATATATAAAGCTAAACGAACCGTTCACTGGGTACTTATCCGTACGAAAATCCCTATTGAATTACCTGTTTTTAAAAGGAAGTAAAATGTGAAAAAAATATTTCTACATCCCATGGCCTTTCCCAACCATTTAAATTTTTCTCTTACAGGTCTAACACTTCCGAAAAACCAATACAACGCCCACCCGGAACAATATATAAAGCTAAACGAACTGTTCACTGGGTACTTATCCGTACGAAAATACCTATTGATTTTCCTGTTTTTACAAGGAAATAAAATGTGGAAAAAATATTTCTACATCCCATGGCCTTTCCCAACCATTTAAATTTTTCTCTTACAGGTCTAACACTTCCGAAAAACCAATACAAAGTCCACCCGGAACAATATATAAAGCTAAACGAACCGTTCACTGGGCACTTATCCGTACGAAAATCCCTATTGATTTACCTGTTTTTACAAGGAAATAAAATGTGAAAAAAATATTTCTACATCCAATGGTCTTTCCCAACCATTTAAATTTTTGTCTTACATGTCTAACACTTCCGAAAAACCAATACAACGCCCACCCGGAACAATATATAAAGCTAAACGAACCGTTCACTGGGTACTTGTCCGTAAGAAAATCCCTATTGATTTACCTGTTTTTACAAGGAAATAAAATGTGAAAAAATATTTCTACATCCCATGGCCTTTCCCAACCATTTAAATTTTACTCTTACAGGTCTAACACTTCCGAAAAACCAATACAAAGCCCACCCGGAACAATATATAAAGCTAAACGAACCGTTCACTGGGCACTTATCCGTACGAAAATCCCTATTGATTTACCTGTTTTTACAAGGAAATAAAATGTGAAAAAAATATTTCTACATCCAATGGCCTTTCCCAACCATTTAAATTTTTCTCTTACAGGTCTAACACTTCCGAGAAACCAATACAATGCCCACCCGGAACAATATATAAAGCTAAACGAACCGTTCACTGGGCACTTATCCGTACGAAAATCCCTATTGATTTACCTGTTTTTACAAGGAAATAAAATGTGAAAAAAATATTTCTACATCCCATGGCCTTTCCCAACCATTTAAATTTTTCTCTTACAGGTCTAACACTTCTGAAAAACCAATACAACGCCCACCCGGAACAATATATAAAGCTAAACGAACCGTTCACTGGGCACTTATCCGTACGAAAATCCCTATTGTTTTACCTGTTTTTACAAGGAAATAAAATGTGAAAAAAATATTTCTACATCCCATGGCCTTTCCCAACCATTTAAATTTTTCTCTTACAGGTCTAACACTTCCGAAAAACCAATACAACACCCACCTGGAACAATATATAAAGCTAAACGAACCGTTCAATGGGCACTTATCCTTACGAAAATCCCTATTGATTTACCTGTTTTTACAAGGAAATAAAATGTGAAAAAAATATTTCTACATCCCATGGCCTTTCCCAACCATTTAAATTTTTCTCGTACACGTCTAACACTTCCGAACAACCAATACAACGCCCACCCGGAACAATATATTAAGCTAAACTAACCGTTTACTGGGCACTTATCTGTACGAAAATCCCTATTGATTTACCTGTTTTTACAAGGAAATAAAATGTGAAAAAAATATTTCTACATCCCATGGCCTTTCCCAACCATTTAAATTTTTGTCTTACATGTCTAACACTTCCGAAAAACCAATACAACGCCCACCCGGAACAATATATAAAGCTAAACGAACCGTTCACTGGGCACTTATCTGTACGAAAATCCCTATTGATTTACCTGTTTCTACAAGGAAATAAAATGTGAAAAAAATATTTCTACATCCCATGGCCTTTCCCAACCATTTAAATTTTTGTCTTACATGTCTAACACTTCCGAAAAACCAATACAACGCCCACCCGGAACAATATATAAAGCTAAACGAACCGTTCACTGGGCACTTATCTGTATGAAAATCCCTATTGATTTACCTGTTTTTACAAGGAAATAAAATGTGAAAAAAATATTTCTACATCCCATGGCCATTCCCAACCATTTAAATTTTTCTCTTACAGGTCTAACACTTCCGAAAAACAAATACAACACCCACCCGGAACAATATATAAAGCTAAACGAACCGTTCACTGGGTACTTATCCGTAAGAAAATCCCTATTGATTTATCTGATTTTACAAGGAAGTAAAATGTGAAAAAAATATTTCTACATCCCATGGCCTTTCCCAACCATTTAAATTTTTCTCTTACAGGTCTAACACTTCTGAAAAACCAATACAACGCCCACCCGGAACAATATATAAAGCTAAACGAACCGTTCACTGGGCACTTATCTGTACGAAAATCCCTATTGATTTACCTGTTTTTACAAGGAAATAAAATGTGAAAAAAATATTTCTACATCCCATGGCCATTCCCAACCATTTAAATTTTTCTCTTACAGGTCTAACACTTCCGAAAAACCAATACAACGCCCACCCGGAACAATATATAAAGCTAAACGAACCGTTCACTGGGCACTTATCCGTACGAAAATCCCTATTGATTTACCTGTTTTTACAAGGAAATAAAATGTGAAAAAAATATTTCTACATCCAATGGCCTTTCCCAACCATTTAAATTTTTCTCTTACAGGTCTAACACTTCCGAGAAACCAATACAATGCCCACCCGGAACAATATATAAAGCTAAACGAACCGTTCACTGGGCACTTATCCGTACGAAAATCCCTCTTGTTTTACCTGTTTTTACAAGGAAATAAAATGTGAAAAAAATATTTCTACATACCATGGCCTTTCCCAACCATTTAAATTTTTCTCTTACAGGTCTAACACTTCCGAAAAACCAATACAACACCCACCTGGAACAATATATAAAGCTAAACGAACCGTTCAATGGGCACTTATCCTTACGAAAATCCCTATTGATTTACCTGTTTTTACAAGGAAATAAAATGTGAAAAAAATATTTCTACATCCCATGGCCATTCCCAACCATTTAAATTTTTCTCTTACAGGTCTAACACTTCCGAAAAACCAATACAACGCCCACCCGGAACAATACATTAAGCTAAACTAACCGTTTACTGGGTACTTACACGTACGAAAATCCCTATTGATTTACCTGTTTTTACAAGGAAATAAAATGTGGAAAAAAAATTTCTACATCCCATGGCCTTTCCCAACCATTTAAAGTTTTCTCTTACAGGTCTAACACTTCCGAAAAACCAATACAACGCACACCCGGAACAATATATAAAGCTAAACGAACCGTTCACTGGGCACTTATCTGTACGAAAATCCCTATTGATTTACCTGTTTTTACAAGGAAATAAAATGTGAAAAAAATATTTCTACATCCCATGGGCTTTCCCAACCATTTAAATTTTTGTCTTACATGTCTAACACTTCCGAAAAACCAATACAACGCCCACCCGGAACAATATATAAAGCTAAACGAACCGTTCACTGGGCACTTATCTGTACGAAAATCCCTATTGATTTACCTGTTTTTACAAGGAAATAAAATGTGAAAAAAATATTTCTACATCCCATGGCCTTTCCCAACCATTTAAATTTTTGTCTTACATGTCTAACACTTCCGAAAAACCAATACAACGCCCACCCGGAACAATATATAAAGCTAAACGAACCGTTCACTGGGTACTTGTCCGTACGAAAATTCCTATTGATTTTCCTGTTTTTACAAGGAAATAAAATGTGGAAAAAATATTTCTATATCCCATGGCCTTTCCCAACCATTTAAATTTTTCTCTTACAGGTCTAACACTTCCGAAAAACCAATACAAAGCCCACCCGGAACAATATATAAAGCTAAACGAACCGTTCACTGGGCACTTATCCGTACGAAAATCCCTATTGATTTACCTGTTTTTACAAGGAAATAAAATGTGAAAAAAATATTTCTACATCCAATGACCTTTCCCAACCATTTAAATTTTTCTCTTACAGGTCTAACACTTCCGAGAAACCAATACAATGCCCACCCGGAACAATATATAAAGCTAAACGAACCGTTCACTGGGCACTTATCCGTACGAAAATCCCTATTGATTTACCTGTTTTTACAAGGAAATAAAATGTGAAAAAAATATTTCTACATCCCATGGCCTTTCCCAACCATTTAAATTTTTCTCTTACAGGTCTAACACTTCTGAAAAACCAATACAACGCCCACCCGGAACAATATATAAAGCTAAACGAACCGTTCACTGGGCACTTATCCGTACGAAAATCCCTATTGTTTTACCTGTTTTTACAAGGAAATAAAATGTGAAAAAAATATTTCTACATCCCATGGCCTTTCCCAACCATTTAAATTTTTCTCTTACAGGTCTAACACTTCCGAAAAACCAATACAACACCCACCTGGAACAATATATAAAGCTAAACGAACCGTTCAATGGGCACTTATCCTTACGAAAATCCCTATTGATTTACCTGTTTTTACAAGGAAATAAAATGTGAAAAAAATATTTCTACATCCCATGGCCTTTCCCAACCATTTAAATTTTTCTCTTACACGTCTAACACTTCCGAACAACCAATACAACGCCCACCCGGAACAATATATTAAGCTAAACTAACCGTTTACTGGGTACTTACACGTACGAAAATCCCTATTGATTTACCTGTTTTTACAAGGAAATAAAATGTGGAAAAAAAATTTCTACATCCCATGGCCTTTCCCAACCATTTAAAGTTTTCTCTTACAGGTCTAACACTTCCGAAAAACCAATACAACGCACACCCGGAACAATATATAAAGCTAAACGAACCGTTCACTGGGCACTTATCTGTACGAAAATCCCTATTGATTTACCTGTTTTTACAAGGAAATAAAATGTGAAAAAAATATTTCTACATCCCATGGCCTTTCCCAACCATTTAAATTTTTGTCTTACATGTCTAACACTTCCGAAAAACCAATACAACGCCCACCCGGAACAATATATAAAGCTAAACGAACCGTTCACTGGGCACTTATCTGTACGAAAATCCCTATTGATTTACCTGTTTTTACAAGGAAATAAAATGTGAAAAAAATATTTCTACATCCCATGGCCTTTCCCAACCATTTAAATTTTTCTCTTACATGTCTAACACTTCCGAAAAACCAATACAACGCCCACCCGGAACAATATATAAAGCTAAACGAACCGTTCACTGGGCACTTATCTGTACGAAAATCCCTATTGATTTACCTGTTTTTACAAGGAAATAAAATGTGAAAAAAATATTTCTACATCCCATGGCCATTCCCAACCATTTAAATTTTTCTCTTACAGGTCTAACACTTCCGAAAAACAAATACAACACCCACCCGGAACAATATATAAAGCTAAACGAACCGTTCACTGGGTACTTATCCGTAAGAAAATCCCTATTGATTTATCTTATTTTACAAGGAAGTAAAATGTGAAAAAAATATTTCTACATCCCATGGCCTTTCCCAACCATTTAAATTTTTCTCTTACAGGTCTAACACTTCTGAAAAACCAATACAACGCCCACCCGGAAAAATATATAAAGCTAAACGAACCGTTCACTGGGCACTTATCTGTACGAAAATCCCTATTGATTTACCTGTTTTTACAAGGAAATAAAATGTGAAAAAAATATTTCTACATCCCATGGCCATTCCCAACCATTTAAATTTTTCTCTTACAGGTCTAACACTTCCGAAAAACCAATACAACGCCCACCCGGAACAATATATAAAGCTAAACGAACCGTTCACTGGGCACTTATCCGTACGAAAATCCCTATTGATTTACCTGTTTTTACAAGGAAATAAAATGTGAAAAAAATATTTCTACATACCATGGCCTTTCCCAGCCATTTAAATTTTTCTCTTACAGGTCTAACACTTCCGAAAAACCAATACAACGCCCACCCGGAACAATATATAAAGCTAAACGAACCGTTCACTGGGTACTTATCCGTACGAAAATCCCTATTGATTTACCTGTTTTTAAAAGGAAGTAAAATGTGAAAAAAATATTTCTACATCCCATGGCCTTTCCCAACCATTTAAATTTTTCTCTTACAGGTCTAACACTTCCGAAAAACCAATACAACGCCCACCCGGAACAATATATAAAGCTAAACGAACCGTTCACTGGGTACTTGTCCGTACGAAAATTCCTATTGATTTTCCTGTTTTTACAAGGAAATAAAATGTGGAAAAAATATTTCTACATCCCATGGCCTTTCCCAACCATTTAAATTTTTCTCTTACAGGTCTAACACTTCCAAAAAACCAATACAAAGCCCACCCGGAACAATATATAAAGCTAAACGAACCGTTCACTGGGCACTTATCCGTACGAAAATCCCTATTGATTTACCTGTTTTTACAAGGAAATAAAATGTGAAAAAAATATTTCTACATCCAATGGCCTTTCCCAACCGTTTAAATTTTTCTCTTACAGGTCTAACACTTCTGAGAAACCAATACAACGCCCACCCGGAACAATATATAAAGCTAAACGAACCGTTCACTGGGCACTTATCTGTACGAAATTCCCTATTGATTTACCTGTTTTTACAAGGAAATAAAATGTGAAAAAAATATTTCTACATCCCATGGGCTTTCCCAACCATTTAAATTTTTGTCTTACATGTCTAACACTTCCGAAAAACCAATACAACGCCCACCCGGAACAATATATAAAGCTAAACGAACCGTTCACTGGGCACTTATCTGTACGAAAATCCCTATTGATTTACCTGTTTTTACAAGGAAATAGAATGTGAAAAAAATATTTCTACATCCCATGGCCTTTCCCAACCATTTAAATTTTTGTCTTACATGTCTAACACTTCCGAAAAACCAATACAACGCCCACCCGGAACAATATATAAAGCTAAACGAACCGTTCACTGGGTACTTGTCCGTACGAAAATTCCTATTGATTTTCCTGTTTTTACAAGGAAATAAAATGTGGAAAAAATATTTCTACATCCCATGGCCTTTCCCAACCATTTAAATTTTTCTCTTACAGGTCTAACACTTCCGAAAAACCAATACAAAGCCCACCCGGAACAATATATAAAGCTAAACGAACCGTTCACTGGGCACTTATCCGTACGAAAATCCCTATTGATTTACCTGTTTTTACAAGGAAATAAAATGTGAAAAAAATATTTCTACATCCAATGACCTTTCCCAACCATTTAAATTTTTCTCTTACAGGTCTAACACTTCCGAGAAACCAATACAATGCCCACCCGGAACAATATATAAAGCTAAACGAACCGTTCACTGGGCACTTATCCGTACGAAAATCCCTATTGATTTACCTGTTTTTACAAGGAAATAAAATGTGAAAAAAATATTTCTACATCCCATGGCCTTTCCCAACCATTTAAATTTTTCTCTTACAGGTCTAACACTTCTGAAAAACCAATACAACGCCCACCCGGAACAATATATAAAGCTAAACGAACCGTTCACTGGGCACTTATCCGTACGAAAATCCCTATTGTTTTACCTGTTTTTACAAGGAAATAAAATGTGAAAAAAATATTTCTACATCCCATGGCCTTTCCCAACCATTTAAATTTTTCTCTTACAGGTCTAACACTTCCGAAAAACCAATACAACACTCACCTGGAACAATATATAAAGCTAAACGAATGGGCACTTATCCTTACGAAAATCCCTATTGATGTACCTGTTTTTACAAGGAAATAAAATGTGAAAAAAATATTTCTACATCCCATGGCCTTTCCCAACCATTTAAATTTTTCTCTTACACGTCTAACACTTCCGAACAACCAATACAACGCCCACCCGGAACAATATATTAAGCTAAACTAACCGTTTACTGGGTACTTACACGTACGAAAATCCCTATTGATTTACCTGTTTTTACAAGGAAATAAAATGTGGAAAAAAAATTTCTACATCCCATGGCCATTCCCAACCATTTAAAGTTTTCTCTTACAGGTCTAACACTTCCGAAAAACCAATACAATGCACACCCGGAACAATATATAAAGCCAAACGAACCGTTCACTGGGCACTTATCTGTACGAAAATCCCTATTGATTTACCTGTTTTTACAAGGAAATAAAATGTGAAAAAAATATTTCTACATCCCATGGCCTTTCCCAACCATTTAAATTTTTGTCTTACATGTCTAACACTTCCGAAAAACCAATACAACGCCCACCCGGAACAATATATAAAGCTAAACGAACCGTTCACTGGGCACTTATCTGTACGAAAATCCCTATTGATTTACCTGTTTTTACAAGGAAATAAAATGTGAAAAAAATATTTCTACATCCCATGGCCTTTCCCAACCATTTAAATTTTTCTCTTACATGTCTAACACTTCCGAAAAACCAATACAACGCCCACCCGGAACAATATATAAAGCTAAACGAACCGTTCACTGGGCACTTATCTGTATGAAAATCCCTATTGATTTACCTGTTTTTACAAGGAAATAAAATGTGAAAAAAATATTTCTACATCCCATGGCCATTCCCAACCATTTAAATTTTTCTCTTACAGGTCTAACACTTCCGAAAAACAAATACAACACCCACCCGGAACAATATATAAAGCTAAACGAACCGTTCACTGGGTACTTATCCGTAAGAAAATCCCTATTGATTTATCTTATTTTACAAGGAAGTAAAATGTGAAAAAAATATTTCTACATCCCATGGCCTTTCCCAACCATTTAAATTTTTCTCTTACAGGTCTAACACTTCTGAAAAACCAATACAACGCCCACCCGGAACAATATATAAAGCTAAACGAACCGTTCACTGGGCACTTATCTGTACGAAAATCCCTATTGATTTACCTGTTTTTACAAGGAAATAAAATGTGAAAAAAATATTTCTACATACCATGGCCTTTCCCAACCATTTAAATTTTTCTCTTACAGGTCTAACACTTCCGAAAAACCAATACAACGCCCACCCGGAACAATATATAAAGCTAAACGAACCGTTCACTGGGTACTTATCCGTACGAAAATCCCTATTGATTTACCTGTTTTTAAAAGGAAGTAAAATGTGAAAAAAATATTTCTACATCCCATGGCCTTTCCCAACCATTTAAATTTTTCTCTTACAGGTCTAACACTTCCGAAAAACCAATACAACGCCCACCCGGAACAATATATAAAGCTAAACGAACCGTTCACTGGGTACTTGTCCGTACGAAAATTCCTATTGATTTTCCTGTTTTTACAAGGAAATAAAATGTGGAAAAAATATTTCTACATCCCATGGCCTTTCCCAACCATTTAAATTTTTCTCTTACAGGTCTAACACTTCCGAAAAACCAATACAAAGCCCACCTGGAACAATATATAAAGCTAAACGAACCGTTCACTGGGCACTTATCCGTACGAAAATCCCTATTGTTTTACCTGTTTTTACAAGGAAATAAAATGTGAAAAAAATATTTCTACATCCCATGGCCTTTCCCAACCATTTAAATTTTTCTCTTACAGGTCTAACACTTCCGAAAAACCAATACAACGCCCACCTGGAACAATATATAAAGCTAAACGAACCGTTCAATGGGCACTTATCCTTACGAAAATCCCTATTGATTTACCTGTTTTTACAAGGAAATAAAATGTGAAAAAAATATTTCTACATCCCATGGCCTTTCCCAACCATTTAAATTTTTCTCTTACACGTCAAACACTTCCGAACAACTAATACAACGCCCACCCGGAACAATATATTAAGCTAAACTAACCGTTTACTGGGTACTTACACGTACGAAAATCCCTATTGATTTACCTGTTTTTACAAGGAAATAAAATGTGGAAAAAAAATTTCTACATCCCATGGCCTTTCCCAACCATTTAAAGTTTTCTCTTACAGGTCTAACACTTCCGAAAAACCAATACAACGCACACCCGGAACAATATATAAAGCTAAACGAACCGTTCACTGGGCACTTATCTGTACGAAAATCCCTATTGATTTACCTATTTTTACAAGGAAATAAAATGTGAAAAAAATATTTCTACATCCCATGGCCTTTCCCAACCATTTAAATTTTTGTCTTACATGTCTAACACTTCCGAAAAACCAATACAACGCCCACCCGGAACAATATATAAAGCTAAACGAACCGTTCACTGGGCACTTATCTGTACGAAAATCCCTATTGATTTACCTGTTTTTACAAGGAAATAAAATGTGAAAAAAATATTTCTACATCCCATGGCCATTCCCAACCATTTAAATTTTTCTCTTACAGGTCTAACACTTCCGAAAAACAAATACAACACCCACCCGGAACAATATATAAAGCTAAACGAACCGTTCACTGGGTACTTATCCGTAAGAAAATCCCTATTGATTTATCTGATTTTACAAGGAAGTAAAATGTGAAAAAAATATTTCTACATCCCATGGCCTTTCCCAACCATATAAATTTTTCTCTTACAGGTCTAACACTTCTGAAAAACCAATACAACGCCCACCCAGAACAATATATAAAGCTAAACGAACCGTTCACTGGGCACTTATCTGTACGAAAATCCCTATTGATTTACCTGTTTTTACAAGGAAATAAAATGTGAAAAAAATATTTCTACATCCCATGGCCATTCCCAACCATTTAAATTTTTCTCTTACAGGTCTAACACTTCCGAAAAACCAATACAACGCCCACCCGGAACAATATATAAAGCTAAACGAACCGTTCACTGGGTAGTTACACGTACGAAAATCCCTATTGATTTACCTGTTTTTACAAGGAAATAAAATGTGAAAAAAATATTTCTACATCCCATGGCCTTTCCCAACCATTTAAATTTTTCTCTTACAGGTCTAACACTTCCGAAAAACCAATACAACGCCCACCCGGAACAATATATAAAACTAAACGAACCGTTCACTGGGCACTTATCTGTACGAAAATCCCTATTGATTTACCTGTTTTTACAAGGAAATAAAATGTGAAAAAAATATTTCTACATCCCATGGCCATTCCCAACCATTTAAATTTTTCTCTTACAGGTCTAACACTTCCGAAAAACAAATACAACACCCACCCGGAACAATATATAAAGCTAAACGAACCGTTCACTGGGTACTTATCCGTAAGAAAATCCCTATTGATTTATCTTATTTTACAAGGGAGTAAAATGTGAAAAAAATATTTCTACATCCCATGGCCTTTCCCAACCATTTAAATTTTTCTCTTACAGGTCTAACACTTCTGAAAAACCAATACAACGCCCACCCGGAACAATATATAAAGCTAAACGAACCGTTCACTGGGCACTTATCTGTACGAAAATCCCTATTGATTTACCTGTTTTTACAAGGAAATAAAATGTGAAAAAAATATTTCTACATCCCATGGCCATTCCCAACCATTTAAATTTTTCTCTTACAGGTCTAACACTTCCGAAAAACCAATACAACGCCGACCCGGAACAATATATAAAGCTAAACGAACCGTTCACTGGGCACTTATCCGTACGAAAATCCCTATTGATTTACCTGTTTTTACAAGGAAATAAAATGTGAAAAAAATATTTCTACATCCAATGGCCTTTCCCAACCATTTAAATTTTTCTCTTACAGGTCTAACACTTCCGAGAAACCAATACAATGCCCACCCGGAACAATATATAAAGCTAAACGAACCGTTCACTGGGCACTTATCTGTACGAAAATCCCTATTGATTTACCTGTTTTTACAAGGAAATAAAATGTGAAAAAAATATTTCTACATACCATGGCCATTCCCAACCATTTAAATTTTTCTCTTACAGGTCTAACACTTCCGAAAAACAAATACAACACCCACCCGGAACAATATATAAAGCTAAACGAACCGTTCACTGGGTACTTATCCGTAAGAAAATCCCTATTGATTTATCTGATTTTACAAGGAAGTAAAATGTGAAAAAAATATTTCTACATCCCATGGCCTTTCCCAACCATTTAAATTTTTCTCTTACAGGTCTAACACTTCCGAAAAACCAATACAACGCCCACCCGGAACAATATATAAAGCTAAACGAACCGTTCACTGGGTACTTGTCCGTACGAAAATCCCTATTGTTTTACCTGTTTTTACAAGGAAATAAAATGTGAAAAAAATATTTCTACATCCCATGGCCATTCCCAACCATTTAAATTTTTCTCTTACAGGTCTAACACTTCCGAAAAACCAATACAACGCCCACCCGGAACAATATATAAAGCTAAACGAACCGTTCACTGGGTAGTTACACGTACGAAAATCCCTATTGGTTTACCTGTTTTTACAAGGAAATAAAATGTGAAAAAAATATTTCTACATCCCATGGCCTTTCCCAACCATTTAAATTTTTCTCTTACAGGTCTAACACTTCCGAAAAACCAATACAACGCCCACCCGGAACAATATATAAAGCTAAACGAACCGTTCACTGGGCACTTATCTGTACGAAAATCCCTATTGATTTCCCTGTTTTTACAAGGAAATAAAATGTGAAAAAAATATTTCTACATCCCATGGCCATTCCCAACCATTTAAATTTTTCTCTTACAGGTCTAACACTTCCGAAAAACCAATACAACGCCCACCCGGAACAATATATAAAGCTAAACGAACCGTTCACTGGGCACTTATCTGTACGAAAATCCCTATTGATTTACCTGTTTTTACAAGGAAATAAAATGTGAAAAAAATATTTCTACATCCCATGGCCTTTCCCAACCATTAAAATTTTTGTCTTACATGTCTAACACTTCCGAAAAACCAATACAACGCCCACCCGGAACAATATATAAAGCTAAACGAACCGTTCAATGGGTACTTATGCGTACGAAAATCCCTATTGATTTACCAGTTTTGACAAGGAAATAAAATATGAAAAAAATATTTCTACATCATATGGCCTTTCCCAACCATTTAAATTTTTCTCTTACAGGTCTAACACTTCTGAAAAACCAATACAACGCCCACCCGGAACAATATATAAAGCTAAACAAACCGTTCACTGGGCACTAATCCGTACAAAAATCAATATTGTTTTACCTGTTTTTACAAGGAAATAAAATGTGAAAAAAATATTTCTACATCCCATGGCCTTTCCCAACCGTTTAAATTTTTCTCTTACAGGTCTAACACTTCCGAAAAACCAATACAACACCCACCTGGAACAATATATAAAGCTAAACGAACCATTCAATGGGCACTTATCCTTACGAAAATCCCTATTGATTTACCTGTTTTTACAAGGAAATAAAATGTGAAAAAAATATTTCTACATCCCATGGCCTTTCCCAACCATTTAAATTTTTCTCTTACAGGTCTAACACTTCTGAACAACCAATACAACGCCCACCCGGAACAATATATAAAGCTAAACTAACCGTTTACTGGGGACTTACACGTACGAAAATCCCTATTGATTTACCTGTTTTTACAAGGAAATAAAATGTGGAAAAAATATTTCTACATCCCATGGCCTTTACCAACCATTTAAAGTTTTCTCTTACAGGTCTAACACTTCCGAAAAACCAATACAACGCACACCCGGAACAATATATAAAGCTAAACGAACCGTTCACTGGGCACTTATCTGTACGAAAATCCCTATTGATTTACCTGTTTTTACAAGGAAATAAAATGTGAAAAAAATATTTCTACATCCCATGGCCTTTCCCAACCATTTAAATTTTTGTCTTACATGTCTAACACTTCCGAAAAACCAATACAACGCCCACCCGGAACAATATATAAAGCTAAGCGAACCGTTCACTGGGCACTTATCTGTACGAAAATCCCTATTGATTTACCTGTTTTTACAAGGAAATAAAATGTGAAAAAAATATTTCTACATCCCATGGCCATTCCCAACCATTTAAAATTTTCTCTTACAGGTCTAACACTTCCGAAAAACCAATACAACGCCCACCCGGAACAATATATAAAGCTAAACGAACCGTTCACTGGGTACTTATACGTACGAAAATCCCTATTGATTTACCTGTTTTTACAAGGAAATAAAATGTGAAAAAAATATTTCTACATCCCATGGCCTTTCCCAACCATTTATATTTTTCTCTTAGGGGTCTAACACTTCGGAAAAACCAATACAACGCCTACCCGGAACAATATATAAAGCTAAACGAACCGTTCACTGGTAGTTACACGTACGAAAATCCCTATTGATTTACCTGTTTTTACAAGGAAATAAAATGTGAAAAAAATATTTCTACATCCCATGGCCTTTCCCAACCATTTAAATTTTTCTCTTACAGGTCTAACACTTCCGAAAAACCAATACAACGCCCACCCGGAACAATATATAAAGCTAAACGAACCGTTCACTGGGCACTTATCTGTACGAAAATCCCTGTTGATTTAGCTGTTTTTACAAGGAAATAAAATGTGAAAAAAATATTTCTACATCCAATGGCCATTTCCAACCATTTAAATTTTTCTCTTACAGGTCTAACACTTCCGAAAAACCAATACAACGCTCACCCGGAACAATATATAAAGCTAAACGAACCGTTCACTGGGCACTTATCTGTACGAAAATCCCTATTGATTTACCTGTTTTTACAAGGAAATAAAATGTGAAAAAAATATTTCTACATCCCATGGCCTTTCCCAACCATTTAAATTTTTCTCTAACAGGTCTAACACTTCCGAAAAACCAATACAACGCCCACCCGGAACAATATATAAAGCTAAACGAACCGTTCACTGGGCACTTATCCGTACGAAAATCCCTATTGATTTACCTGTTTTTACAAGGAAATAAAATGTGAAAAAAATATTTCTACATCCCATGGCCTTTCCCAACCATTTAAATTTTTGTCTTACATGTCTAACACTTCTGAAAAACCAATACAACGCCCACCCGGAACAATATATAAAGCTAAACGAACCGTTCACTGGGTACTTAGGCGTACGAAAATCCCTATTGATTTTCTAGTTTTTACAAGGAAATAAAATATGAAAAAAATATTTCTACATCCCATGGCCTTTCCCAACCATTTAAATTTTTCTCTTACAGGTCTAACACTTCTGAAAAACCAATACAACGCCCACCCGGAACAATATATAAAGCTAAACGAACCGTTCACTGGGCACTTATCCGTACAAAAATCCCTATTGTTTTATCTGTTTTTACAAGGAAATAAAATGTGAAAAAAATATTTCTACATCCCATGGCCTTTCCCAACCATTTAAATTTTTCTCTTACAGGTCTAACACTTCCGAAAAACCAATACAACACCCACCTGGAACAATATATAAAGCTAAACGAACCGTTCAATGGGCACTTATCCTTACGAAAATCCCTATTGATTTACCTGTTTTTACAAGGAAATAAAATGTGAAAAAAATATTTCTACATCCCATGGCCATTCCCAACCATTTACGTTTTTCTCTTACAGGTCTAACACTTCCGAAAAACCAGTACAACGCCCACCCGGAACAATATATAAAGCTAAACGAACCGTTCACTGGGTAGTTACACGTACGAAAATCCCTATTGATTTACCTGTTTTTACAAGGAAATAAAATGTGAAAAAAATATTTCTACATCCCATGGCCTTTCCCAACCATTTAAATTTTTCTCTTACAGGTCTAACACTTCCGAAAAACCAATACAACGCCCACCCGGAACAATATATAAAGCTAAACGAACCGTTCACTGGGCACTTATCCGTACGAAAATCCCTATTGATTTACCTGTTTTTACAAGGAAATAAAATGTGAAAAAATATTTCTACATCCCATGGCCTTTCCCAACCATTTAAATTTTTGTCTAACATGTCTAACACTTCCGAAAAACCAATACAACGCCCACCCGGAACAATATATAAAGCTAAACGAACCGTTCACTGGGCACTTATCTGTACGAAAATCCCTATTGATTTACCTGTTTTTACAAGGAAATAAAATGTGAAAAAAATATTTCTACATCCCATGGCCATTCCCAACCATTTAAAATTTTCTCTTACAGGTCTAACACTTCCGAAAAACCAATACAACGCCCAACCGGAACAATATATAAAGCTAAACGAACCGTTCACTGGGTACTTATACGTACGAAAATCCCTATTGATTTACCTGTTTTTACAAGGAAATAAAATGTGGAAAAAATATTTCTACATCCCATGGCCTTTCCCAACCATTTAAATTTTTCTCTTACAGGTCTAACACTTCCGAAAAACCAATACAACGCCCACCCGGAACAATATATAAAGCTAAACGAACCGTTCACTGGGCACTTATCTGTACGAAAATCCCTATTGATTTACCTGTTTTTACAAGGAAATAAAATGTGAAAAAAATATTTCTACATCCCATGGCCTTTCCTAACCATTTAAATTTTTGTCTAACATGTCTAACACTTCCGAAAAACCAATACAACGCCCACCCGAAACAATATATAAAGCTAAACGAACCGTTCACTGGGCACTTATCTGTACGAAAATCCCTATTGATTTACCTGTTTTTACAAGGAAATAAAATGTGAAAAAAATATTTCTACATCCCATGGCCATTCCCAACCATTTAAAATTTTCTCTTACAGGTCTAACACTTCCGAAAAACCAATACAAAGCCCACCCGGAACAATATATAAAGCTAAACGAACCGTTAACTGGGTACTTATCCGTAAGAAAATCCCTATTGATTTATCTGTTTTTACAAGGAAGTAAAATGTGAAAAAAATATTTCTACATCCCATGGCCTTTCCCAACCATTTAAATTTTTCTCTTAGGGGTCTAACACTTCGGAAAAACCAATACAACGCCTACCCGGAACAATATATAAAGCTAAACGAACCGTTCACTGGTAGTTACACGTACGAAAATCCCTATTGATTTACCTGTTTTTACAAGGAAATAAAATGTGAAAAAAATATTTCTACATCCCATGGCCTTTCCCAACCATTTAAATTTTTCTCTTACAGGTCTAACACTTCCGAAAAACCAATACAACGCCCACCCGGAACAATATATAAAGCTAAACGAACCGTTCACTGGGCACTTATCTGTACGAAAATCCCTATTGATTAAGCTGTTTTTACAAGGAAATAAAATGTGAAAAAAATATTTCTACATCCAATGGCCATTTCCAACCATTTAAATTTTTCTCTTACAGGTCTAACACTTCCGAAAAACCAATACAACGCTCACCCGGAACAATATATAAAGCTAAACGAACCGTTCACTGGGCACTTATCTGTACGAAAATCCCTATTGATTTACCTGTTTTTACAAGGAAATAAAATGTGAAAAAAATATTTCTACATCCCATGGCCTTTCCCAACCATTTAAATTTTTCTCTAACAGGTCTAACACTTCCGAAAAACCAATACAACGCCCACCCGGAACAATATATAAAGCTAAACGAACCGTTCACTGGGCACTTATCCGTACGAAAATCCCTATTGATTTACCTGTTTTTACAAGGAAATAAAATGTGAAAAAAATATTTCTACATCCCATGGCCTTTCCCAACCATTTAAATTTTTGTCTTACATGTCTAACACTTCTGAAAAACCAATACAACGCCCACCCGGAACAATATATAAAGCTAAACGAACCGTTCACTGGGTACTTAGGCGTACGAAAATCCCTATTGATTTTCTAGTTTTTACAAGGAAATAAAATATGAAAAAAATATTTCTACATCCCATGGCCTTTCCCAACCATTTAAATTTTTCTCTTACAGGTCTAACACTTCTGAAAAACCAATACAACGCCCACCCGGAACAATATATAAAGCTAAACGAACCGTTCACTGGGCACTTATCCGTACAAAAATCCCTATTGTTTTACCTGTTTTTACAAGGAAATAAAATGTGAAAAAAATATTTCTACATCCCATGGCCTTTCCCAACCATTTAAATTTTTCTCTTACAGGTCTAACACTTCCGAAAAACCAATACAACACCCACCTGGAACAATATATAAAGCTAAACGAACCGTTCAATGGGCACTTATCCTTATGAAAATCCCTATTGATTTACCTGTTTTTACAAGGAAATAAAATGTGAAAAAAATATTTCTACATCCCATGGCCATTCCCAACCATTTACGTTTTTCTCTTACAGGTCTAACACTTCCGAAAAACCAATACAACGCCCACCCGGAACAATATATAAAGCTAAACGAACCGTTCACTGGGTAGTTACACGTACGAAAATCCCTATTGATTTACCTGTTTTTACAAGGAAATAAAATGTGAAAAAAATATTTCTACATCCCATGGCCTTTCCCAACCATTTAAATTTTTCTCTTACAGGTCTAACACTTCCGAAAAACCAATACAACGCCCACCCGGAACAATATATAAAGCTAAACGAACCGTTCACTGGGCACTTATCCGTACGAAAATCCCTATTGATTTACCTGTTTTTACAAGGAAATAAAATGTGAAAAAATATTTCTACATCCCATGGCCTTTCCCAACCATTTAAATTTTTGTCTAACATGTCTAACACTTCCGAAAAACCAATACAACGCCCACCCGGAACAATATATAAAGCTAAACGAACCGTTCACTGGGCACTTATCTGTACGAAAATCCCTATTGATTTACCTGTTTTTACAAGGAAATAAAATGTGAAAAAAATATTTCTACATCCCATGGCCATTCCCAACCATTTAAAATTTTCTCTTACAGGTCTAACACTTCCGAAAAACCAATACAACGCCCAACCGGAACAATATATAAAGCTAAACGAACCGTTCACTGGGTACTTATACGTACGAAAATCCCTATTGATTTACCTGTTTTTACAAGGAAATAAAATGTGGAAAAAATATTTCTACATCCCATGGCCTTTCCCAACCATTTAAATTTTTCTCTTACAGGTCTAACACTTCCGAAAAACCAATACAACGCCCACCCGGAACAATATATAAAGCTAAACGAACCGTTCACTGGGCACTTATCTGTACGAAAATCCCTATTGATTTACCTGTTTTTACAAGGAAATAAAATGTGAAAAAAATATTTCTACATCCCATGGCCTTTCCTAACCATTTAAATTTTTGTCTTACATGTCTAACACTTCCGAAAAACCAATACAACGCTCACCCGGAACAATATATAAAGCTAAACGAACCGTTCACTGGGCACTTATCTGTACGAAAATCCCTATTGATTTACCTGTTTTTACAAGGAAATAAAATGTGAAAAAAATATTTCTACATCCCATGGCCTTTCCCAACCATTTAAATTTTTCTCTAACAGGTCTAACACTTCCGAAAAACCAATACAACGCCCACCCGGAACAATATATAAAGCTAAACGAACCGTTCACTGGGCACTTATCCGTACGAAAATCCCTATTGATTTACCTGTTTTTACAAGGAAATAAAATGTGGAAAAAATATTTCTACATCCCATGGCCTTTCCCAACCATTTAAATTTTTCTCTTACAGGTCTAACACTTCCGAAAAACCAATACAACGCCCACCCGGAACAATATATAAAGCTAAACGAACCGTTCACTGGGCACTTATCCGTATGAAAATCCCTATTGATTTTCCAGTTTTTACAAGGAAATAAAATGTGAAAAAATATTTCTACATCCCATGGCCTTTCCCAACCATTTAAATTTTTGTCTTACATGTCTAACACTTCCGAAAAACCAATACAACGCCCACCCGGAACAATATATAAAGCTAAACGAACCGTTCACTGGGCACTTATCTGTACGAAAATCCCTATTGATTTACCTGTTTTTACAAGGAAATAAAATGTGAAAAAAATATTTCTACATCCCATGGCCATTCCCAACCATTTAAAATTTTCTCTTACAGGTCTAACACTTCCGAAAAACCAATACAACGCCCAACCCGAACAATATATAAAGCTAAACGAACCGTTCACTGGGTACTTATACGTACGAAAATCCCTATTGATTTACCTGTTTTTACAAGGAAATAAAATGTGGAAAAAATATTTCTACATCCCATGGCCTTTCCCAACCATTTAAATTTTTCTCTTACAGGTCTAACACTTCCGAAAAACCAATACAACGCCCACCCGGAACAATATATAAAGCTAAACGAACCGTTTACTGGGCACTTATCTGTACGAAAATCCCTATTGATTTACCTGTTTTTACAAGGAAATAAAATGTGAAAAAAATATTTCTACATCCCATGGCCTTTCCTAACCATTTAAATTTTTGTCTTACATGTCTAACACTTCCGAAAAACCAATACAACGCCCACCCGGAACAATATATAAAGCTAAACGAACCGTTCACTGGGCACTTATCTGTACGAAAATCCCTATTGATTTACCTGTTTTTACAAGGAAATAAAATGTGAAAAAAATATTTCTACATCCCATGGCCATTCCCAACCATTTAAAATTTTCTCTTACAGGTCTAACACTTCCGAAAAACCAATACAACGCCCACCCGGAACAATATATAAAGCTAAACGAACCGTTAACTGGGTACTTATCCGTAAGAAAATCCCTATTGATTTATCTGTTTTTACAAGGAAGTAAAATGTGAAAAAAATATTTCTACATCCCATGGCCTTTCCCAACCATTTAAATTTTTCTCTAACAGGTCTAACACTTCCGAAAAACCAATACAACGCCCACCCGGAACAATATATAAAGCTAAACGAACCGTTCACTGGGCACTTATCCGTACGAAAATCCCTATTGATTTACCTGTTTTTACAAGGAAATAAAATGTGAAAAAAATATTTCTACATCCCATGGCCTTTCCCAACCATTTAAATTTTTGTCTTACATGTCTAACACTTCTGAAAAACCAATACAACGCCCACCCGGAACAATATATAAAGCTAAACGAACCGTTCACTGGGTACTTAGGCGTACGAAAATCCCTATTGATTTTCTAGTTTTTACAAGGAAATAAAATATGAAAAAAATATTTCTACATCCCATGGCCTTTCCCAACCATTTAAATTTTTCTCTTACAGGTCTAACACTTCTGAAAAACCAATACAACGCCCACCCGGAACAATATATAAAGCTAAACGAACCGTTCACTGGGCACTTATCCGTACAAAAATCCCTATTGTTTTACCTGTTTTTACAAGGAAATAAAATGTGAAAAAAATATTTCTACATCCCATGGCCTTTCCCAACCATTTAAATTTTTCTCTTACAGGTCTAACACTTCCGAAAAACCAATACAACACCCACCTGGAACAATATATAAAGCTAAACGAACCGTTCAATGGGCACTTATCCTTACGAAAATCCCTATTGATTTACCTGTTTTTACAAGGAAATAAAATGTGAAAAAAATATTTCTACATCCCATGGCCATTCCCAACCATTTACGTTTTTCTCTTACAGGTCTAACACTTCCGAAAAACCAATACAACGCCCACCCGGAACAATATATAAAGCTAAACGAACCGTTCACTGGGTAGTTACACGTACGAAAATCCCTATTGATTTACCTGTTTTTACAAGGAAATAAAATGTGAAAAAAATATTTCTACATCCCATGGCCTTTCCCAACCATTTAAATTTTTCTCTTACAGGTCTAACACTTCCGAAAAACCAATACAACGCCCACCCGGAACAATATATAAAGCTAAACGAACCGTTCACTGGGTAGTTACACGTACGAAAATCCCTATTGATTTACCTGTTTTTACAAGGAAATAAAATGTGAAAAAAATATTTCTACATCCCATGGCCTTTCCCAACCATTTAAATTTTTCTCTTACAGGTCTAACACTTCTGAACAACCAATACAACGCCCACCCGGAACAATATATAAAGCTAAACTAACCGTTTACTGGGGACTTACACGTACGAAAATCCCTATTGATTTACCTGTTTTTACAAGGAAATAAAATGTGGAAAAAATATTTCTACATCCCATGGCCTTTACCAACCATTTAAAGTTTTCTCTTACAGGACTAACACTTCCGAAAAACCAATACAACGCACACCCGGAACAATATATAAAGCTAAACGAACCGTTTACTGGGCACTTATCTGTACGAAAATCCCTATTGATTTACCTGTTTTTACAAGGAAATAAAATGTGAAAAAAATATTTCTACATCCCATGGCCTTTCCCAACCATTTAAATTTTTGTCTTACATGTCTAACACTTCCGAAAAACCAATACAACGCCCACCCGGAACAATATATAAAGCTAAGCGAACCGTTCACTGGGCACTTATCTGTACGGAAATCCCTATTGATTTACCTGTTTTTACAAGGAAATAAAATGTGAAAAAAATATTTCTACATCCCATGGCCATTCCCAACCATTTAAAATTTTCTCTTACAGGTCTAACACTTCCGAAAAACCAATACAACGCCCACCCGGAACAATATATAAAGCTAAACGAACCGTTCACTGGGTACTTATACGTACGAAAATCCCTATTGATTTACCTGTTTTTACAAGGAAATAAAATGTGAAAAAAATATTTCTACATCCCATGGCCTTTCCCAACCATTTATATTTTTCTCTTAGGGGTCTAACACTTCGGAAAAACCAATACAACGCCTACCCGGAACAATATATAAAGCTAAACGAACCGTTCACTGGTAGTTACACGTACGAAAATCCCTATTGATTTACCTGTTTTTACAAGGAAATAAAATGTGAAAAAAATATTTCTACATCCCATGGCCTTTCCCAACCATTTAAATTTTTCTCTTACAGGTCTAACACTTCCGAAAAACCAATACAACGCCCACCCGGAACAATATATAAAGCTAAACGAACCGTTCACTGGGCACTTATCTGTACGAAAATCCCTGTTGATTTAGCTGTTTTTACAAGGAAATAAAATGTGAAAAAAATATTTCTACATCCAATGGCCATTTCCAACCATTTAAATTTTTCTCTTACAGGTCTAACACTTCCGAAAAACCAATACAACGCTCACCCGGAACAATATATAAAGCTAAACGAACCGTTCACTGGGCACTTATCTGTACGAAAATCCCTATTGATTTACCTGTTTTTACAAGGAAATAAAATGTGAAAAAAATATTTCTACATCCCATGGCCTTTCCCAACCATTTAAATTTTTCTCTAACAGGTCTAACACTTCCGAAAAACCAATACAACGCCCACCCGGAACAATATATAAAGCTAAACGAACCGTTCACTGGGCACTTATCCGTACGAAAATCCCTATTGATTTACCTGTTTTTACAAGGAAATAAAATGTGAAAAAAATATTTCTACATCCCATGGCCTTTCCCAACCATTTAAATTTTTGTCTTACATGTCTAACACTTCTGAAAAACCAATACAACGCCCACCCGGAACAATATATAAAGCTAAACGAACCGTTCACTGGGTACTTAGGCGTACGAAAATCCCTATTGATTTTCTAGTTTTTACAAGGAAATAAAATATGAAAAAAATATTTCTACATCCCATGGCCTTTCCCAACCATTTAAATTTTTCTCTTACAGGTCTAACACTTCTGAAAAACCAATACAACGCCCACCCGGAACAATATATAAAGCTAAACGAACCGTTCACTGGGCACTTATCCGTACAAAAATCCCTATTGTTTTATCTGTTTTTACAAGGAAATAAAATGTGAAAAAAATATTTCTACATCCCATGGCCTTTCCCAACCATTTAAATTTTTCTCTTACAGGTCTAACACTTCCGAAAAACCAATACAACGCCCACCCGGAACAATATATAAAGCTAAACGAACCGTTCACTGGGCACTTATCTGTACGAAAATCCCTATTGATTAAGCTGTTTTTACAAGGAAATAAAATGTGAAAAAAATATTTCTACATCCAATGGCCATTTCCAACCATTTAAATTTTTCTCTTACAGGTCTAACACTTCCGAAAAACCAATACAACGCCCACCCGGAACAATATATAAAGCTAAACGAACCGTTCACTGGGCACTTATCTGTACGAAAATCCCTGTTGATTTAGCTGTTTTTACAAGGAAATAAAATGTGAAAAAAATATTTCTACATCCAATGGCCATTTCCAACCATTTAAATTTTTCTCTTACAGGTCTAACACTTCCGAAAAACCAATACAACGCTCACCCGGAACAATATATAAAGCTAAACGAACCGTTCACTGGGCACTTATCTGTACGAAAATCCCTATTGATTTACCTGTTTTTACAAGGAAATAAAATGTGAAAAAAATATTTCTACATCCCATGGCCTTTCCCAACCATTTAAATTTTTCTCTAACAGGTCTAACACTTCCGAAAAACCAATACAACGCCCACCCGGAACAATATATAAAGCTAAACGAACCGTTCACTGGGCACTTATCCGTACGAAAATCCCTATTGATTTACCTGTTTTTACAAGGAAATAAAATGTGAAAAAAATATTTCTACATCCCATGGCCTTTCCCAACCATTTAAATTTTTGTCTTACATGTCTAACACTTCTGAAAAACCAATACAACGCCCACCCGGAACAATATATAAAGCTAAACGAACCGTTCACTGGGTACTTAGGCGTACGAAAATCCCTATTGATTTTCTAGTTTTTACAAGGAAATAAAATATGAAAAAAATATTTCTACATCCCATGGCCTTTCCCAACCATTTAAATTTTTCTCTTACAGGTCTAACACTTCTGAAAAACCAATACAACGCCCACCCGGAACAATATATAAAGCTAAACGAACCGTTCACTGGGCACTTATCCGTACAAAAATCCCTATTGTTTTATCTGTTTTTACAAGGAAATAAAATGTGAAAAAAATATTTCTACATCCCATGGCCTTTCCCAACCATTTAAATTTTTCTCTTACAGGTCTAACACTTCCGAAAAACCAATACAACGCCCACCCGGAACAATATATAAAGCTAAACGAACCGTTCACTGGGCACTTATCTGTACGAAAATCCCTATTGATTAAGCTGTTTTTACAAGGAAATAAAATGTGAAAAAAATATTTCTACATCCAATGGCCATTTCCAACCATTTAAATTTTTCTCTTACAGGTCTAACACTTCCGAAAAACCAATACAACGCTCACCCGGAACAATATATAAAGCTAAACGAACCGTTCACTGGGCACTTATCTGTACGAAAATCCCTATTGATTTACCTGTTTTTACAAGGAAATAAAATGTGAAAAAAATATTTCTACATCCCATGGCCTTTCCCAACCATTTAAATTTTTCTCTAACAGGTCTAACACTTCCGAAAAACCAATACAACGCCCACCCGGAACAATATATAAAGCTAAACGAACCGTTCACTGGGCACTTATCCGTACGAAAATCCCTATTGATTTACCTGTTTTTACAAGGAAATAAAATGTGGAAAAAATATTTCTACATCCCATGGCCTTTCCCAACCATTTAAATTTTTCTCTTACAGGTCTAACACTTCCGAAAAACCAATACAACGCCCACCCGGAACAATATATAAAGCTAAACGAACCGTTCACTGGGCACTTATCCGTATGAAAATCCCTATTGATTTTCCAGTTTTTACAAGGAAATAAAATGTGAAAAAATATTTCTACATCCCATGGCCTTTCCCAACCATTTAAATTTTTGTCTTACATGTCTAACACTTCCGAAAAACCAATACAACGCCCACCCGGAACAATATATAAAGCTAAACGAACCGTTCACTGGGCACTTATCTGTACGAAAATCCCTATTGATTTACCTGTTTTTACAAGGAAATAAAATGTGAAAAAAATATTTCTACATCCCATGGCCATTCCCAACCATTTAAAATTTTCTCTTACAGGTCTAACACTTCCGAAAAACCAATACAACGCCCAACCCGAACAATATATAAAGCTAAACGAACCGTTCACTGGGTACTTATACGTACGAAAATCCCTATTGATTTACCTGTTTTTACAAGGAAATAAAATGTGGAAAAAATATTTCTACATCCCATGGCCTTTCCCAACCATTTAAATTTTTCTCTTACAGGTCTAACACTTCCGAAAAACCAATACAACGCCCACCCGGAACAATATATAAAGCTAAACGAACCGTTTACTGGGCACTTATCTGTACGAAAATCCCTATTGATTTACCTGTTTTTACAAGGAAATAAAATGTGAAAAAAATATTTCTACATCCCATGGCCTTTCCTAACCATTTAAATTTTTGTCTTACATGTCTAACACTTCCGAAAAACCAATACAACGCCCACCCGGAACAATATATAAAGCTAAACGAACCGTTCACTGGGCACTTATCTGTACGAAAATCCCTATTGATTTACCTGTTTTTACAAGGAAATAAAATGTGAAAAAAATATTTCTACATCCCATGGCCATTCCCAACCATTTAAAATTTTCTCTTACAGGTCTAACACTTCCGAAAAACCAATACAACGCCCACCCGGAACAATATATAAAGCTAAACGAACCGTTAACTGGGTACTTATCCGTAAGAAAATCCCTATTGATTTATCTGTTTTTACAAGGAAGTAAAATGTGAAAAAAATATTTCTACATCCCATGGCCTTTCCCAACCATTTAAATTTTTCTCTAACAGGTCTAACACTTCCGAAAAACCAATACAACGCCCACCCGGAACAATATATAAAGCTAAACGAACCGTTCACTGGGCACTTATCCGTACGAAAATCCCTATTGATTTACCTGTTTTTACAAGGAAATAAAATGTGAAAAAAATATTTCTACATCCCATGGCCTTTCCCAACCATTTAAATTTTTGTCTTACATGTCTAACACTTCTGAAAAACCAATACAACGCCCACCCGGAACAATATATAAAGCTAAACGAACCGTTCACTGGGTACTTAGGCGTACGAAAATCCCTATTGATTTTCTAGTTTTTACAAGGAAATAAAATATGAAAAAAATATTTCTACATCCCATGGCCTTTCCCAACCATTTAAATTTTTCTCTTACAGGTCTAACACTTCTGAAAAACCAATACAACGCCCACCCGGAACAATATATAAAGCTAAACGAACCGTTCACTGGGCACTTATCCGTACAAAAATCCCTATTGTTTTACCTGTTTTTACAAGGAAATAAAATGTGAAAAAAATATTTCTACATCCCATGGCCTTTCCCAACCATTTAAATTTTTCTCTTACAGGTCTAACACTTCCGAAAAACCAATACAACACCCACCTGGAACAATATATAAAGCTAAACGAACCGTTCAATGGGCACTTATCCTTACGAAAATCCCTATTGATTTACCTGTTTTTACAAGGAAATAAAATGTGAAAAAAATATTTCTACATCCCATGGCCATTCCCAACCATTTACGTTTTTCTCTTACAGGTCTAACACTTCCGAAAAACCAATACAACGCCCACCCGGAACAATATATAAAGCTAAACGAACCGTTCACTGGGTAGTTACACGTACGAAAATCCCTATTGATTTACCTGTTTTTACAAGGAAATAAAATGTGAAAAAAATATTTCTACATCCCATGGCCTTTCCCAACCATTTAAATTTTTCTCTTACAGGTCTAACACTTCCGAAAAACCAATACAACGCCCACCCGGAACAATATATAAAGCTAAACGAACCGTTCACTGGGTAGTTACACGTACGAAAATCCCTATTGATTTACCTGTTTTTACAAGGAAATAAAATGTGAAAAAAATATTTCTACATCCCATGGCCTTTCCCAACCATTTAAATTTTTCTCTTACAGGTCTAACACTTCTGAACAACCAATACAACGCCCACCCGGAACAATATATAAAGCTAAACTAACCGTTTACTGGGGACTTACACGTACGAAAATCCCTATTGATTTACCTGTTTTTACAAGGAAATAAAATGTGGAAAAAATATTTCTACATCCCATGGCCTTTACCAACCATTTAAAGTTTTCTCTTACAGGTCTAACACTTCCGAAAAACCAATACAACGCACACCCGGAACAATATATAAAGCTAAACGAACCGTTCACTGGGCACTTATCTGTACGAAAATCCCTATTGATTTACCTGTTTTTACAAGGAAATAAAATGTGAAAAAAATATTTCTACATCCCATGGCCTTTCCCAACCATTTAAATTTTTGTCTTACATGTCTAACACTTCCGAAAAACCAATACAACGCCCACCCGGAACAATATATAAAGCTAAGCGAACCGTTCACTGGGCACTTATCTGTACGAAAATCCCTATTGATTTACCTGTTTTTACAAGGAAATAAAATGTGAAAAAAATATTTCTACATCCCATGGCCATTCCCAACCATTTAAAATTTTCTCTTACAGGTCTAACACTTCCGAAAAACCAATACAACGCCCACCCGGAACAATATATAAAGCTAAACGAACCGTTCACTGGGTACTTATACGTACGAAAATCCCTATTGATTTACCTGTTTTTACAAGGAAATAAAATGTGAAAAAAATATTTCTACATCCCATGGCCTTTCCCAACCATTTATATTTTTCTCTTAGGGGTCTAACACTTCGGAAAAACCAATACAACGCCTACCCGGAACAATATATAAAGCTAAACGAACCGTTCACTGGTAGTTACACGTACGAAAATCCCTATTGATTTACCTGTTTTTACAAGGAAATAAAATGTGAAAAAAATATTTCTACATCCCATGGCCTTTCCCAACCATTTAAATTTTTCTCTTACAGGTCTAACACTTCCGAAAAACCAATACAACGCCCACCCGGAACAATATATAAAGCTAAACGAACCGTTCACTGGGCACTTATCTGTACGAAAATCCCTGTTGATTTAGCTGTTTTTACAAGGAAATAAAATGTGAAAAAAATATTTCTACATCCAATGGCCATTTCCAACCATTTAAATTTTTCTCTTACAGGTCTAACACTTCCGAAAAACCAATACAACGCTCACCCGGAACAATATATAAAGCTAAACGAACCGTTCACTGGGCACTTATCTGTACGAAAATCCCTATTGATTTACCTGTTTTTACAAGGAAATAAAATGTGAAAAAAATATTTCTACATCCCATGGCCTTTCCCAACCATTTAAATTTTTCTCTAACAGGTCTAACACTTCCGAAAAACCAATACAACGCCCACCCGGAACAATATATAAAGCTAAACGAACCGTTCACTGGGCACTTATCCGTACGAAAATCCCTATTGATTTACCTGTTTTTACAAGGAAATAAAATGTGAAAAAAATATTTCTACATCCCATGGCCTTTCCCAACCATTTAAATTTTTGTCTTACATGTCTAACACTTCTGAAAAACCAATACAACGCCCACCCGGAACAATATATAAAGCTAAACGAACCGTTCACTGGGTACTTAGGCGTACGAAAATCCCTATTGATTTTCTAGTTTTTACAAGGAAATAAAATATGAAAAAAATATTTCTACATCCCATGGCCTTTCCCAACCATTTAAATTTTTCTCTTACAGGTCTAACACTTCTGAAAAACCAATACAACGCCCACCCGGAACAATATATAAAGCTAAACGAACCGTTCACTGGGCACTTATCCGTACAAAAATCCCTATTGTTTTATCTGTTTTTACAAGGAAATAAAATGTGAAAAAAATATTTCTACATCCCATGGCCTTTCCCAACCATTTAAATTTTTCTCTTACAGGTCTAACACTTCCGAAAAACCAATACAACACCCACCTGGAACAATATATAAAGCTAAACGAACCGTTCAATGGGCACTTATCCTTACGAAAATCCCTATTGATTTACCTGTTTTTACAAGGAAATAAAATGTGAAAAAAATATTTCTACATCCCATGGCCAATCCCAACCATTTACGTTTTTCTCTTACAGGTCTAACACTTCCGAAAAACCAGTACAACGCCCACCCGGAACAATATATAAAGCTAAACGAACCGTTCACTGGGTAGTTACACGTACGAAAATCCCTATTGATTTACCTGTTTTTACAAGGAAATAAAATGTGGAAAAAATATTTCTACATCCCATGGCCTTTCCCAACCATTTAAATTTTTCTCTTACAGGTCTAACACTTCCGAAAAACCAATACAACGCCCACCCGGAACAATATATAAAGCTAAACGAACCGTTCACTGGGCACTTATCCGTACGAAAATCCCTATTGATTTACCTGTTTTTACAAGGAAATAAAATGTGAAAAAAATATTTCTACATCCCATGGCCTTTCCTAACCATTTAAATTTTTGTCTAACATGTCTAACACTTCCGAAAAACCAATACAACGCCCACCCGAAACAATATATAAAGCTAAACGAACCGTTCACTGGGCACTTATCTGTACGAAAATCCCTATTGATTTACCTGTTTTTACAAGGAAATAAAATGTGAAAAAAATATTTCTACATCCCATGGCCATTCCCAACCATTTAAAATTTTCTCTTACAGGTCTAACACTTCCGAAAAACCAATACAAAGCCCACCCGGAACAATATATAAAGCTAAACGAACCGTTAACTGGGTACTTATCCGTAAGAAAATCCCTATTGATTTATCTGTTTTTACAAGGAAGTAAAATGTGAAAAAAATATTTCTACATCCCATGGCCTTTCCCAACCATTTAAATTTTTCTCTTAGGGGTCTAACACTTCGGAAAAACCAATACAACGCCTACCCGGAACAATATATAAAGCTAAACGAACCGTTCACTGGTAGTTACACGTACGAAAATCCCTATTGATTTACCTGTTTTTACAAGGAAATAAAATGTGAAAAAAATATTTCTACATCCCATGGCCTTTCCCAACCATTTAAATTTTTCTCTTACAGGTCTAACACTTCCGAAAAACCAATACAACGCCCACCCGGAACAATATATAAAGCTAAACGAACCGTTCACTGGGCACTTATCTGTACGAAAATCCCTATTGATTAAGCTGTTTTTACAAGGAAATAAAATGTGAAAAAAATATTTCTACATCCAATGGCCATTTCCAACCATTTAAATTTTTCTCTTACAGGTCTAACACTTCCGAAAAACCAATACAACGCTCACCCGGAACAATATATAAAGCTAAACGAACCGTTCACTGGGCACTTATCTGTACGAAAATCCCTATTGATTTACCTGTTTTTACAAGGAAATAAAATGTGAAAAAAATATTTCTACATCCCATGGCCTTTCCCAACCATTTAAATTTTTCTCTAACAGGTCTAACACTTCCGAAAAACCAATACAACGCCCACCCGGAACAATATATAAAGCTAAACGAACCGTTCACTGGGCACTTATCCGTACGAAAATCCCTATTGATTTACCTGTTTTTACAAGGAAATAAAATGTGAAAAAAATATTTCTACATCCCATGGCCTTTCCCAACCATTTAAATTTTTGTCTTACATGTCTAACACTTCTGAAAAACCAATACAACGCCCACCCGGAACAATATATAAAGCTAAACGAACCGTTCACTGGGTACTTAGGCGTACGAAAATCCCTATTGATTTTCTAGTTTTTACAAGGAAATAAAATATGAAAAAAATATTTCTACATCCCATGGCCTTTCCCAACCATTTAAATTTTTCTCTTACAGGTCTAACACTTCTGAAAAACCAATACAACGCCCACCCGGAACAATATATAAAGCTAAACGAACCGTTCACTGGGCACTTATCCGTACAAAAATCCCTATTGTTTTACCTGTTTTTACAAGGAAATAAAATGTGAAAAAAATATTTCTACATCCCATGGCCTTTCCCAACCATTTAAATTTTTCTCTTACAGGTCTAACACTTCCGAAAAACCAATACAACACCCACCTGGAACAATATATAAAGCTAAACGAACCGTTCAATGGGCACTTATCCTTACGAAAATCCCTATTGATTTACCTGTTTTTACAAGGAAATAAAATGTGAAAAAAATATTTCTACATCCCATGGCCATTCCCAACCATTTACGTTTTTCTCTTACAGGTCTAACACTTCCGAAAAACCAATACAACGCCCACCCGGAACAATATATAAAGCTAAACGAACCGTTCACTGGGTAGTTACACGTACGAAAATCCCTATTGATTTACCTGTTTTTACAAGGAAATAAAATGTGAAAAAAATATTTCTACATCCCATGGCCTTTCCCAACCATTTAAATTTTTCTCTTACAGGTCTAACACTTCCGAAAAACCAATACAACGCCCACCCGGAACAATATATAAAGCTAAACGAACCGTTCACTGGGCACTTATCCGTACGAAAATCCCTATTGATTTACCTGTTTTTACAAGGAAATAAAATGTGAAAAAATATTTCTACATCCCATGGCCTTTCCCAACCATTTAAATTTTTGTCTAACATGTCTAACACTTCCGAAAAACCAATACAACGCCCACCCGGAACAATATATAAAGCTAAACGAACCGTTCACTGGGCACTTATCTGTACGAAAATCCCTATTGATTTACCTGTTTTTACAAGGAAATAAAATGTGAAAAAAATATTTCTACATCCCATGGCCATTCCCAACCATTTAAAATTTTCTCTTACAGGTCTAACACTTCCGAAAAACCAATACAACGCCCAACCGGAACAATATATAAAGCTAAACGAACCGTTCACTGGGTACTTATACGTACGAAAATCCCTATTGATTTACCTGTTTTTACAAGGAAATAAAATGTGAAAAAAATATTTCTACATCCCATGGCCTTTCCTAACCATTTAAATTTTTGTCTTACATGTCTAACACTTCCGAAAAACCAATACAACGCCCACCCGAAACAATATATAAAGCTAAACGAACCGTTCACTGGGCACTTATCTGTACGAAAATCCCTATTGATTTACCTGTTTTTACAAGGAAATAAAATGTGAAAAAAATATTTCTACATCCCATGGCCATTCCCAACCATTTAAAATTTTCTCTTACAGGTCTAACACTTCCGAAAAACCAATACAACGCCCACCCGGAACAATATATAAAGCTAAACGAACCGTTAACTGGGTACTTATCCGTAAGAAAATCCCTATTGATTTATCTGTTTTTACAAGGAAGTAAAATGTGAAAAAAATATTTCTACATCCCATGGCCTTTCCCAACCATTTAAATTTTTCTCTTAGGGGTCTAACACTTCGGAAAAACCAATACAACGCCTACCCGGAACAATATATAAAGCTAAACGAACCGTTCACTGGTAGTTACACGTACGAAAATCCCTATTGATTTACCTGTTTTTACAAGGAAATAAAATGTGAAAAAAATATTTCTACATCCCATGGCCTTTCCCAACCATTTAAATTTTTCTCTTACAGGTCTAACACTTCCGAAAAACCAATACAACGCCCACCCGGAACAATATATAAAGCTAAACGAACCGTTCACTGGGCACTTATCTGTACGAAAATCCCTATTGATTAAGCTGTTTTTACAAGGAAATAAAATGTGAAAAAAATATTTCTACATCCAATGGCCATTTCCAACCATTTAAATTTTTCTCTTACAGGTCTAACACTTCCGAAAAACCAATACAACGCTCACCCGGAACAATATATAAAGCTAAACGAACCGTTCACTGGGCACTTATCTGTACGAAAATCCCTATTGATTTACCTGTTTTTACAAGGAAATAAAATGTGAAAAAAATATTTCTACATCCCATGGCCTTTCCCAACCATTTAAATTTTTCTCTAACAGGTCTAACACTTCCGAAAAACCAATACAACGCCCACCCGGAACAATATATAAAGCTAAACGAACCGTTCACTGGGCACTTATCCGTACGAAAATCCCTATTGATTTACCTGTTTTTACAAGGAAATAAAATGTGGAAAAAATATTTCTACATCCCATGGCCTTTCCCAACCATTTAAATTTTTCTCTTACAGGTCTAACACTTCCGAAAAACCAATACAACGCCCACCCGGAACAATATATAAAGCTAAACGAACCGTTCACTGGGCACTTATCCGTATGAAAATCCCTATTGATTTTCCAGTTTTTACAAGGAAATAAAATGTGAAAAAATATTTCTACATCCCATGGCCTTTCCCAACCATTTAAATTTTTGTCTTACATGTCTAACACTTCCGAAAAACCAATACAACGCCCACCCGGAACAATATATAAAGCTAAACGAACCGTTCACTGGGCACTTATCTGTACGAAAATCCCTATTGATTTACCTGTTTTTACAAGGAAATAAAATGTGAAAAAAATATTTCTACATCCCATGGCCATTCCCAACCATTTAAAATTTTCTCTTACAGGTCTAACACTTCCGAAAAACCAATACAACGCCCAACCCGAACAATATATAAAGCTAAACGAACCGTTCACTGGGTACTTATACGTACGAAAATCCCTATTGATTTACCTGTTTTTACAAGGAAATAAAATGTGGAAAAAATATTTCTACATCCCATGGCCTTTCCCAACCATTTAAATTTTTCTCTTACAGGTCTAACACTTCCGAAAAACCAATACAACGCCCACCCGGAACAATATATAAAGCTAAACGAACCGTTTACTGGGCACTTATCTGTACGAAAATCCCTATTGATTTACCTGTTTTTACAAGGAAATAAAATGTGAAAAAAATATTTCTACATCCCATGGCCTTTCCTAACCATTTAAATTTTTGTCTTACATGTCTAACACTTCCGAAAAACCAATACAACGCCCACCCGGAACAATATATAAAGCTAAACGAACCGTTCACTGGGCACTTATCTGTACGAAAATCCCTATTGATTTACCTGTTTTTACAAGGAAATAAAATGTGAAAAAAATATTTCTACATCCCATGGCCATTCCCAACCATTTAAAATTTTCTCTTACAGGTCTAACACTTCCGAAAAACCAATACAACGCCCACCCGGAACAATATATAAAGCTAAACGAACCGTTAACTGGGTACTTATCCGTAAGAAAATCCCTATTGATTTATCTGTTTTTACAAGGAAGTAAAATGTGAAAAAAATATTTCTACATCCCATGGCCTTTCCCAACCATTTAAATTTTTCTCTAACAGGTCTAACACTTCCGAAAAACCAATACAACGCCCACCCGGAACAATATATAAAGCTAAACGAACCGTTCACTGGGCACTTATCCGTACGAAAATCCCTATTGATTTACCTGTTTTTACAAGGAAATAAAATGTGAAAAAAATATTTCTACATCCCATGGCCTTTCCCAACCATTTAAATTTTTGTCTTACATGTCTAACACTTCTGAAAAACCAATACAACGCCCACCCGGAACAATATATAAAGCTAAACGAACCGTTCACTGGGTACTTAGGCGTACGAAAATCCCTATTGATTTTCTAGTTTTTACAAGGAAATAAAATATGAAAAAAATATTTCTACATCCCATGGCCTTTCCCAACCATTTAAATTTTTCTCTTACAGGTCTAACACTTCCGAAAAACCAATACAACGCCCACCCGAAACAATATATAAAGCTAAACGAACCGTTCACTGGGCACTTATCTGTACGAAAATCCCTATTGATTTACCTGTTTTTACAAGGAAATAAAATGTGAAAAAAATATTTCTACATCCCATGGCCATTCCCAACCATTTAAAATTTTCTCTTACAGGTCTAACACTTCCGAAAAACCAATACAACGCCCACCCGGAACAATATATAAAGCTAAACGAACCGTTAACTGGGTACTTATCCGTAAGAAAATCCCTATTGATTTATCTGTTTTTACAAGGAAGTAAAATGTGAAAAAAATATTTCTACATCCCATGGCCTTTCCCAACCATTTAAATTTTTCTCTTAGGGGTCTAACACTTCGGAAAAACCAATACAACGCCTACCCGGAACAATATATAAAGCTAAACGAACCGTTCACTGGTAGTTACACGTACGAAAATCCCTATTGATTTACCTGTTTTTACAAGGAAATAAAATGTGAAAAAAATATTTCTACATCCCATGGCCTTTCCCAACCATTTAAATTTTTCTCTTACAGGTCTAACACTTCCGAAAAACCAATACAACGCCCACCCGGAACAATATATAAAGCTAAACGAACCGTTCACTGGGCACTTATCTGTACGAAAATCCCTATTGATTAAGCTGTTTTTACAAGGAAATAAAATGTGAAAAAAATATTTCTACATCCAATGGCCATTTCCAACCATTTAAATTTTTCTCTTACAGGTCTAACACTTCCGAAAAACCAATACAACGCTCACCCGGAACAATATATAAAGCTAAACGAACCGTTCACTGGGCACTTATCTGTACGAAAATCCCTATTGATTTACCTGTTTTTACAAGGAAATAAAATGTGAAAAAAATATTTCTACATCCCATGGCCTTTCCCAACCATTTAAATTTTTCTCTAACAGGTCTAACACTTCCGAAAAACCAATACAACGCCCACCCGGAACAATATATAAAGCTAAACGAACCGTTCACTGGGCACTTATCCGTACGAAAATCCCTATTGATTTACCTGTTTTTACAAGGAAATAAAATGTGGAAAAAATATTTCTACATCCCATGGCCTTTCCCAACCATTTAAATTTTTCTCTTACAGGTCTAACACTTCCGAAAAACCAATACAACGCCCACCCGGAACAATATATAAAGCTAAACGAACCGTTCACTGGGCACTTATCCGTATGAAAATCCCTATTGATTTTCCAGTTTTTACAAGGAAATAAAATGTGAAAAAATATTTCTACATCCCATGGCCTTTCCCAACCATTTAAATTTTTGTCTTACATGTCTAACACTTCCGAAAAACCAATACAACGCCCACCCGGAACAATATATAAAGCTAAACGAACCGTTCACTGGGCACTTATCTGTACGAAAATCCCTATTGATTTACCTGTTTTTACAAGGAAATAAAATGTGGAAAAAATATTTCTACATCCCATGGCCTTTCCCAACCATTTAAATTTTTCTCTTACAGGTCTAACACTTCCGAAAAACCGATACAACGCCCACCCGGAACAATATATAAAGCTAAACGAACCGTTCACTGGGCACTTATCTGTACGAAAATCCCTATTGATTTACCTGTTTTTACAAGGAAATAAAATGTGAAAAAAATATTTCTACATCCCATGGCCTTTCCTAACCATTTAAATTTTTGTCTTACATGTCTAACACTTCCGAAAAACCAATACAACGCCCACCCGGAACAATATATAAAGCTAAACGAACCGTTCACTGGGCACTTATCTGTACGAAAATCCCTATTGATTTACCTGTTTTTACAAGGAAATAAAATGTGAAAAAAATATTTCTACATCCCATGGCCATTCCCAACCATTTAAAATTTTCTCTTACAGGTCTAACACTTCCGAAAAACCAATACAACGCCCACCCGGAACAATATATAAAGCTAAACGAACCGTTAACTGGGTACTTATCCGTAAGAAAATCCCTATTGATTTATCTGTTTTTACAAGGAAGTAAAATGTGAAAAAAATATTTCTACATCCCATGGCCTTTCCCAACCATTTAAATTTTTCTCTTACAGGTCTAACACTTCCGAAAAACCAATACAACGCCCACCCGGAACAATATATAAAGCTAAACGAACCGTTCACTGGGCACTTATCTGTACGATAATCCCTATTGATTTACCTGTTTTTACAAGGAAATAAAATGTGAAAAAAATATTTCTACATCCCATGGCCTTTCCTAACCATTTAAATTTTTGTCTTACATGTCTAACACTTCCGAAAAACCAATACAACGCCCACCCGGAACAATATATAAAGCTAAACGAACCGTTCACTGGGCACTTATCTGTACGAAAATCCCTATTGATTTACCTGTTTTTACAAGGAAATAAAATGTGAAAAAAATATTTCTACATCCCATGGCCTTTCCTAACCATTTAAATTTTTGTCTTACATGTCTAACACTTCCGAAAAACCAATACAACGCCCACCCGGAACAATATATAAAGCTAAACGAACCGTTCACTGGGCACTTATCTGTACGAAAATCCCTATTGATTTACCTGTTTTTACAAGGAAATAAAATGTGGAAAAAATATTTCTACATCCCATGGCCTTTCCCAACCATTTAAATTTTTCTCTTACAGGTCTAACACTTCCGAAAAACCAATACAACGCCCACCCGGAACAATATATAAAGCTAAACGAACCGTTCACTGGGCACTTATCTGTACGAAAATCCCTATTGATTTACCTGTTTTTACAAGGAAATAAAATGTGAAAAAAATATTTCTACATCCCATGGCCTTTCCTAACCATTTAAATTTTTGTCTTACATGTCTAACACTTCCGAAAAACCAATACAACGCCCACCCGGAACAATATATAAAGCTAAACGAACCGTTCACTGGGCACTTATCTGTACGAAAATCCCTATTGATTTACCTGTTTTTACAAGGAAATAAAATGTGAAAAAAATATTTCTACATCCCATGGCCATTCCCAACCATTTAAAATTTTCTCTTACAGGTCTAACACTTCCGAAAAACCAATACAACGCCCACCCGGAACAATATATAAAGCTAAACGAACCGTTAACTGGGTACTTATCCGTAAGAAAATCCCTATTGATTTATCTGTTTTTACAAGGAAGTAAAATGTGAAAAAAATATTTCTACATCCCATGGCCTTTCCCAACCATTTAAATTTTTCTCTTAGGGGTCTAACACTTCAGAAAAACCAATACAACGCCTACCCGGAACAATATATAAAGCTAAACGAACCGTTCACTGGTAGTTACACGTACGAAAATCCCTATTGATTTACCTGTTTTTACAAGGAAATAAAATGTGAAAAAAATATTTCTACATCCCATGGCCTTTCCCAACCATTTAAATTTTTCTCTTACAGGTCTAACACTTCCGAAAAACCAATACAACGCCCACCCGGAACAATATATAAAGCTAAACGAACCGTTCACTGGGCACTTATCTGTACGAAAATCCCTATTGATTAAGCTGTTTTTACAAGGAAATAAAATGTGAAAAAAATATTTCTACATCCAATGGCCATTTCCAACCATTTAAATTTTTCTCTTACAGGTCTAACACTTCCGAAAAACCAATACAACGCTCACCCGGAACAATATATAAAGCTAAACGAACCGTTCACTGGGCACTTATCTGTACGAAAATCCCTATTGATTTACCTGTTTTTACAAGGAAATAAAATGTGAAAAAAATATTTCTACATCCCATGGCCTTTCCCAACCATTTAAATTTTTCTCTAACAGGTCTAACACTTCCGAAAAACCAATACAACGCCCACCCGGAACAATATATAAAGCTAAACGAACCGTTCACTGGGCACTTATCCGTACGAAAATCCCTATTGATTTACCTGTTTTTACAAGGAAATAAAATGTGGAAAAAATATTTCTACATCCCATGGCCTTTCCCAACCATTTAAATTTTTCTCTTACAGGTCTAACACTTCCGAAAAACCAATACAACGCCCACCCGGAACAATATATAAAGCTAAACGAACCGTTCACTGGGCACTTATCCGTATGAAAATCCCTATTGATTTTCCAGTTTTTACAAGGAAATAAAATATGAAAAAAATATTTCTACATCCCATGGCCTTTCCCAACCATTTAAATTTTTCTCTTACAGGTCTAACACTTCTGAAAAACCAATACAACGCCCACCCGGAACAATATATAAAGCTAAACGAACCGTTCACTGGGCACTTATCCGTACAAAAATCCCTATTGTTTTACCTGTTTTTACAAGGAAATAAAATGTGAAAAAAATATTTCTACATCCCATGGCCTTTCCCAACCATTTAAATTTTTCTCTTACAGGTCTAACACTTCCGAAAAACCAATACAACACCCACCTGGAACAATATATAAAGCTAAACGAACCGTTCAATGGGCACTTATCCTTACGAAAATCCCTATTGATTTACCTGTTTTTACAAGGAAATAAAATGTGAAAAAAATATTTCTACATCCCATGGCCATTCCCAACCATTTACGTTTTTCTCTTACAGGTCTAACACTTCCAAAAAACCAATACAACGCCAACCCGGAACAATATATAAAGCTAAACGAACCGTTCACTGGGTAGTTACACGTACGAAAATCCCTATTGATTTACCTGTTTTTACAAGGAAATAAAATGTGAAAAAAATATTTCTACATCCCATGGCATTTCCCAAACATTTAAATTTTTCTCTTACAGGTCTAACACTTCCGAGAAACCAATACAACGCCCACCCGGAACAATATATAAAGCTAAACGAACCGTTCACTGGGCACTTATCCGTACCAAAATCCCTATTGATTTACCTGTTTTTACAAGGAAATAAAATGTGAAAAAAATATTTCTACATCCCATGGCCATTCCCAACCATTTAATATTTTCTCTTACAGGTCTAACACTTCCGAAAAACCAATACAACGCCCAACCGGAACAATATATAAAGCTAAACGAACCGTTCACTGGGTACTTATACGTACGAAAATCCCTATTGATTTACCTGTTTTTACAAGGAAATAAAATGTGGAAAAAATATTTCTACATCCCATGGCCTTTCCCAACCATTTAAATTTTTCTCTTAGAGGTCTAACACTTCCGAAAAACCAATACAACGCCCACACGGAACAATATATAAAGCTAAACGAACCGTTCACTGGGTAGTTACACGTACGAAAATCCCAATTGATTTACCTGTTTTTACAAGGAAATAAAATGTGAAAAAAATATTTCTACATCCCATGGCCTTTCCTAACCATTTAAATTTTTGTCTTACATGTCTAACACTTCCGAAAAACCAATACAACGCCCACCCGGAACAATATATAAAGCTAAACGAACCGTTCACTGGGCACTTATCTGTACGAAAATCCCTATTGATTTACCTGTTTTTACAAGGAAATAAAATGTGAAAAAAATATTTCTACATCCCATGGCCATTCCCAACCATTTAAAATTTTCTCTTACAGGTCTAACACTTCCGAAAAACCAATACAACGCCCACCCGGAACAATATATAAAGCTAAACGAACCGTTAACTGGGTACTTATCCGTAAGAAAATCCCTATTGATTTATCTGTTTTTACAAGGAAGTAAAATGTGAAAAAAATATTTCTACATCCCATGGCCTTTCCCAACCATTTAAATTTTTCTCTTAGGGGTCTAACACTTCGGAAAAACCAATACAACGCCTACCCGGAACAATATATAAAGCTAAACGAACCGTTCACTGGTAGTTACACGTACGAAAATCCCTATTTATTTACCTGTTTTTACAAGGAAATAAAATGTGAAAAAAATATTTCTACATCCCATGGCCTTTCCCAACCATTTAAATTTTTCTCTTATAGGTCTAACACTTCCGAAAAACCAATACAACGCCCACCCGGAACAATATATAAAGCTAAACGAACTGTTCACTGGGCACTTATCTGTACGAAAATCCCTATTGATTAAGCTGTTTTTACAAGGAAATAAAATGTGAAAAAAATATTTCTACATCCAATGGCCATTTCCAACCATTTAAATTTTTCTCTTACAGGTCTAACACTTCCGAAAAACCAATACAACGCTCACCCGGAACAATATATAAAGCTAAACGAACCGTTCACTGGGCACTTATCTGTACGAAAATCCCTATTGATTTACCTGTTTTTACAAGGAAATAAAATGTGAAAAAAATATTTCTACATCCCATGGCCTTTCCCAACCATTTAAATTTTTCTCTAACAGGTCTAACACTTCCGAAAAACCAATACAACGCCCACCCGGAACAATATATAAAGCTAAACGAACCGTTCACTGGGCACTTATCCGTACGAAAATCCCTATTGATTTACCTGTTTTTACAAGGAAATAAAATGTGGAAAAAATATTTCTACATCCCATGGCCTTTCCCAACCATTTAAATTTTTCTCTTACAGGTCTAACACTTCCGAAAAACCAATACAACGCCCACCCGGAACAATATATAAAGCTAAACGAACCGTTCACTGGGCACTTATCCGTATGAAAATCCCTATTGATTTTCCAGTTTTTACAAGGAAATAAAATGTGAAAAAATATTTCTACATCCCATGGCCTTTCCCAACCATTTAAATTTTTGTCTTACATGTCTAACACTTCCGAAAAACCAATACAACGCCCACCCGGAACAATATATAAAGCTAAACGAACCGTTCACTGGGCACTTATCTGTACGAAAATCCCTATTGATTTACCTGTTTTTACAAGGAAATAAAATGTGAAAAAAATATTTCTACATCCCATGGCCATTCCCAACCATTTAAAATTTTCTCTTACAGGTCTAACACTTCCGAAAAACCAATACAACGCCCAACCGGAACAATATATAAAGCTAAACGAACCGTTCACTGGGTACTTATACGTACGAAAATCCCTATTGATTTACCTGTTTTTACAAGGAAATAAAATGTGGAAAAAATATTTCTACATCCCATGGCCTTTCCCAACCATTTAAATTTTTCTCTTACAGGTCTAACACTTCCGAAAAACCAATACAACGCCCACCCGGAACAATATATAAAGCTAAACGAACCGTTCACTGGGCACTTATCTGTACGAAAATCCCTATTGATTTACCTGTTTTTACAAGGAAATAAAATGTGAAAAAAATATTTCTACATCCCATGGCCTTTCCTAACCATTTAAATTTTTTTCTTACATGTCTAACACTTCCGAAAAACCAATACAACGCCCACCCGGAACAATATATAAAGCTAAACGAACCGTTCACTGGGCACTTATCTGTACGAAAATCCCTATTGATTTACCTGTTTTTACAAGGAAATAAAATGTGAAAAAAATATTTCTACATCCCATGGCCATTCCCAACCATTTAAAATTTTCTCTTACAGGTCTAACACTTCCGAAAAACCAATACAACGCCCACCCGGAACAATATATAAAGCTAAACGAACCGTTAACTGGGTACTTATCCGTAAGAAAATCCCTGTTGATTTATCTGTTTTTACAAGGAAGTAAAATGTGAAAAAAATATTTCTACATCCCATGGCCTTTCCCAACCATTTAAATTTTTCTCTTAGGGGTCTAACACTTTGGAAAAACCAATACAACGCCTACCCGGAACAATATATAAAGCTAAACGAACCGTTCACTGGTAGTTACACGTACGAAAATCCCTATTGATTTACCTGTTTTTACAAGGAAATAAAATGTGAAAAAAATATTTCTACATCCCATGGCCTTTCCCAACCATTTAAATTTTTCTCTTACAGGTCTAACACTTCCGAAAAACCAATACAACGCCCACCCGGAACAATATATAAAGCTAAACGAACTGTTCACTGGGCACTTATCTGTACGAAAATCCCTATTGATTAAGCTGTTTTTACAAGGAAATAAAATGTGAAAAAAATATTTCTACATCCAATGGCCATTTCCAACCATTTAAATTTTTCTCTTACAGGTCTAACACTTCCGAAAAACCAATACAACGCCCAACCGGAACAATATATAAAGCTAAACGAACCGTTCACTGGGTACTTATACGTACGAAAATCCCTATTGATTTACCTGTTTTTACAAGGAAATAAAATGTGGAAAAAATATTTCTACATCCCATGGCCTTTCCCAACCATTTAAATTTTTCTCTTACAGGTCTAACACTTCCGAAAAACCAATACAACGCCCACCCGGAACAATATATAAAGCTAAACGAACCGTTCACTGGGCACTTATCTGTACGAAAATCCCTATTGATTTACCTGTTTTTACAAGGAAATAAAATGTGAAAAAAATATTTCTACATCCCATGGCCTTTCCTAACCATTTAAATTTTTGTCTTACATGTCTAACACTTCCGAAAAACCAATACAACGCCCACCCGGAACAATATATAAAGCTAAACGAACCGTTCACTGGGCACTTATCTGTACGAAAATCCCTATTGATTTACCTGTTTTTACAAGGAAATAAAATGTGAAAAAAATATTTCTACATCCCATGGCCATTCCCAACCATTTAAAATTTTCTCTTACAGGTCTAACACTTCCGAAAAACCAATACAACGCCCACCCGGAACAATATATAAAGCTAAACGAACCGTTAACTGGGTACTTATCCGTAAGAAAATCCCTGTTGATTTATCTGTTTTTACAAGGAAGTAAAATGTGAAAAAAATATTTCTACATCCCATGGCCTTTCCCAACCATTTAAATTTTTCTCTTAGGGGTCTAACACTTCGGAAAAACCAATACAACGCCTACCCGGAACAATATATAAAGCTAAACGAACCGTTCACTGGTAGTTACACGTACGAAAATCCCTATTGATTTACCTGTTTTTACAAGGAAATAAAATGTGAAAAAAATATTTCTACATCCCATGGCCTTTCCCAACCATTTAAATTTTTCTCTTACAGGTCTAACACTTCCGAAAAACCAATACAACGCCCACCCGGAACAATATATAAAGCTAAACGAACCGTTCACTGGGCACTTATCTGTACGAAAATCCCTATTGATTAAGCTGTTTTTACAAGGAAATAAAATGTGAAAAAAATATTTCTACATCCAATGGCCATTTCCAACCATTTAAATTTTTCTCTTACAGGTCTAACACTTCCGAAAAACCAATACAACGCTCACCCGGAACAATATATAAAGCTAAACGAACCGTTCACTGGGCACTTATCTGTACGAAAATCCCTATTGATTTACCTGTTTTTACAAGGAAATAAAATGTGAAAAAAATATTTCTACATCCCATGGCCTTTCCCAACCATTTAAATTTTTCTCTTACAGGTCTAACACTTCCGAAAAACCAATACAACTCCCACCCGGAACAATATATAAAGCTAAACGAACCGTTCACTGGGCACTTATCCGTACGAAAATCCCTATTGATTTACCTGTTTTTACAAGGAAATAAAATGTGGAAAAAATATTTCTACATCCCATGGCCTTTCCCAACCATTTAAATTTTTCTCTTACAGGTCTAACACTTCCGAGAAACCAATACAACGCCCACCCGGAACAATATATAAAGCTAAACGAACCGTTCACTGGGCACTTATCTGTACGAAAATCCCTATTGATTTACCTGTTTTTACAAGGAAATAAAATGTGAAAAAAATATTTCTACATCCCATGGCCTTTCCTAACCATTTAAATTTTTGTCTTACATGTCTAACACTTCCGAAAAACCAATACAACGCCCACCCGGAACAATATATAAAGCTAAACGAACCGTTCACTGGGCACTTATCTGTACGAAAATCCCTATTGATTTACCTGTTTTTACAAGGAAATAAAATGTGAAAAAAATATTTCTACATCCCATGGCCATTCCCAACCATTTAAAATTTTCTCTTACAGGTCTAACACTTCCGAAAAACCAATACAACGCCCACCCGGAACAATATATAAAGCTAAACGAACCGTTAACTGGGTACTTATCCGTAAGAAAATCCCTGTTGATTTATCTGTTTTTACAAGGAAGTAAAATGTGAAAAAAATATTTCTACATCCCATGGCCTTTCCCAACCATTTAAATTTTTCTCTTAGGGGTCTAACACTTCGGAAAAACCAATACAACGCCTACCCGGAACAATATATAAAGCTAAACGAACCGTTCACTGGTAGTTACACGTACGAAAATCCCTATTTATTTACCTGTTTTTACAAGGAAATAAAATGTGAAAAAAATATTTCTACGTCCCATGGCCTTTCCCAACCATTTAAATTTTTCTCTTACAGGTCTAACACTTCCGAGAAACCAATACAACGCCCACCCGGAACAATATATAAAGCTAAACGAACCGTTCACTGGGCACTTATCCGTACGAAAATCCCTATTGATTTACCTGTTTTTACAAGGAAATAAAATGTGGAAAAAATATTTCTACATCCCATGGCCTTTCCCAACCATTTAAATTTTTCTCTTACAGGTCTAACACTTCCGAAAAACCAATACAATGCCCACCCGGAACAATAAATAAAGCTAAACGAACCGTTCACTGGGCACTTATCCGTATGAAAATCCCTATTGATTTTCCAGTTTTTACAAGGAAATAAAATATGAAAAAAATATTTCTACATCCCATGGCCTTTCCCAACCATTTAAATTTTTCTCTTACAGGTCTAACACTTCTGAAAAACCAATACAACGCCCACCCGGAACAATATATAAAGCTAAACGAACCGTTCACTGGGCACTTATCCGTACAAAAATCCCTATTGTTTTACCTGTTTTTACAAGGAAATAAAATGTGAAAAAAATATTTCTACATCCCATGGCCTTTCCCAACCATTTAAATTTTTCTCTTACAGGTCTAACACTTCCGAAAAACCAATACAACACCCACCTGGAACAATATATAAAGCTAAACGAACCGTTCAATGGGCACTTATCCTTACGAAAATCCCTATTGATTTACCTGTTTTTACAAGGAAATAAAATGTGAAAAAAATATTTCTACATCCCATGGCCATTCCCAACCATTTACGTTTTTCTCTTACAGGTCTAACACTTCCGAAAAACCAATACAACGCCAACCCGGAACAATATATAAAGCTAAACGAACCGTTCACTGGGTAGTTACACGTACGAAAATCCCTATTGATTTACCTGTTTTTACAAGGAAATAAAATGTGAAAAAAATATTTCTACATCCCATGGCATTTCCCAACCATTTAAATTTTTCTCTTACAGGTCTAACACTTCCGAGAAACCAATACAACGCCCACCCGGAACAATATATAAAGCTAAACGAACCGTTCACTGGGCACTTATCTGTACGAAAATCCCTATTGATTTACCTGTTTTTACAAGGAAATAAAATGTGAAAAAAATATTTCTACATCCCATGGCCTTTCCTAACCATTTAAATTTTTGTCTTACATGTCTAACACTTCCGAAAAACCAATACAACGCCCACCCGGAACAATATATAAAGCTAAACGAACCGTTCACTGGGCACTTATCTGTACGAAAATCCCTATTGATTTACCTGTTTTTACAAGGAAATAAAATGTGAAAAAAATATTTCTACATCCCATGGCCATTCCCAACCATTTAAAATTTTCTCTTACAGGTCTAACACTTCCGAAAAACCAATACAACGCCCACCCGGAACAATATATAAAGCTAAACGAACCGTTAACTGGGTACTTATCCGTAAGAAAATCCCTGTTGATTTATCTGTTTTTACAAGGAAATAAAATGTGAAAAAAATATTTCTACATCCCATGGCCATTCCCAACCATTTAAAATTTTCTCTTACAGGTCTAACACTTCCGAAAAACCAATACAACGCCCAACCGGAACAATATATAAAGCTAAACGAACCGTTCACTGGGTACTTATACGTACGAAAATCCCTATTGATTTACCTGTTTTTACAAGGAAATAAAATGTGGAAAAAATATTTCTACATCCCATGGCCTTTCCCAACCATTTAAATTTTTCTCTTACAGGTCTAACACTTCCGAAAAACCAATACAACGCCCACCCGGAACAATATATAAAGCTCAACGAACCGTTCACTGGGCACTTATCTGTACGAAAATCCCTATTGATTTACCTGTTTTTACAAGGAAATAAAATGTGAAAAAAATATTTCTACATCCCATGGCCATTCCCAACCATTTAAATTTTTCTCTTAGAGGTCTAACACTTCCGAAAAACCAATACAACGCCCACACGGAACAATATATAAAGCTAAACGAACCGTTCACTGGGTAGTTACACGTACGAAAATCCCTATTGATTTACCTGTTTTTACAAGGAAATAAAATGTGAAAAATATATTTCTACATCCCATGGCCTTTCCCAACCATTTAAATTTTTCTCTTACATGTCTAACACTTCTGAAAAACCAATACAACGCCCACCCGGAACAATATATAAAGCTAAACGAACCGTTAACTGGGCACTTATCCGTACAAAAATCCCTATTGTTTTACCTGTTTTTACAAGGAAATAAAATGTGAAAAAAATATTTCTACGTCCCATGGCCTTTCCCAACCATTTAAATTTTTCTCTTACAGGCCTAACACTTCCGAAAAACCAATACAAAGCACACCCGGAACAATATATAAAGCTAAACGAACAGTTCACTGGGCACTTATCCGTACAAAAATCCCTATTGATTTACCTGTTTTTACAAGGAAATAAAATGTGAAAAAAATATTTCTACATACCATGGCCTTTCCCAACCATTTAAATTTTTCTCTTACAGGTCTAACACTTCCGAAAAACAAATACAACACCCAACCGGAACAATATATAAAGCTAAACGAACTGTTCACTGGGTACTTATCCGTACGAAAATCCCTATTGATTTACCTGTTTTTACAAGGAAATAAAATGTGGAAAAAATATTTCTACATCCCATGGCCTTTCCCAACCATTTAAATTTTTCTCTTACAGGTCTAACACTTCCGAAAAACCAATACAACGCCCACCCGGAACAATATATAAAGCTAAACGAACCGTTCACTGGGCACTTATCCGTACGAAATTCCCTATTGATTTACCTGTTTTTACAAGGAAATAAAATGTGAAAAAAATATTTCTACATCCCATGGCCTTTCCCAACCATATAAATTTTTGTCTTACATGTCTAACACTTCCGAAAAACCAATACAACGCCCACCCGGAACAATATATAAAGCTAAACGAACCGTTCACTGGGTACTTATACGTACGAAAATCCCTATTGATTTACCTGTTTTTACAGGGAAATAAAATGTGAAAAAAATATTTCTACATCCCATGGCCTTTCCCAACCATTTAAATTTTTCTCTTACAGGTCTAACACTACGGAAAAACCAATACAACGCCTACCGGGAACAATATATAAAGCTAAACGAACCGTTCACTGGGCACTTATCCGTACGAAAATCCCTATTGATTTACCTGTTTTTACAAGGAAATAAAATGTGAAAAAAATATTTCTACATACCATGGCCTTTCCCAACCATTTAAATTTTTCTCTTACAGGTCTAACACTTCCGAAAAACAAATACAACACCCAACCGGAACAATATATAAAGCTAAACGAACTGTTCACTGGGTACTTATCCGTACGAAAATCCCTATTGATTTACCTGTTTTTACAAGGAAATAAAATGTGGAAAAAATATTTCTACATCCCATGGCCTTTCCCAACCATTTAAATTTTTCTCTTACAGGTCTAACACTTCCGAAAAACCAATACAACGCCCACCCGGAACAATATATAAAGCTAAACGAACCGTTCACTGGGCACTTATCCTGACGAAAATCCCTATTGATTTACCCGTTTTTAAAAGGAAATAAAATGTGAAAAAAATATTTCTACATACCATGGCCTTTCCCAACCATTTAAATTTTTCTCTTACAGGTCTAACACTTCCGAAAAACAAATACAACACCCACCCGGAACAATATATAAAGCTAAACGAACCGTTAACTGGGTACTTATCCGTAAGAAAATCCCTATTGATTTATCTGTTTTTACAAGGAAGTAAAATGTGAAAAAAATATTTCTACATCCCATGGCCTTTCCCAACCATTTAAACTTTTCTCTTACAGGTCTAACACTTCTGAAAAACCAATACAAAGCACACCCGGAACAATATATAAAGCTAAACGAACAGTTCACTGGGCACTTATCCGTACAAAAATCCCTATTGATTTACCTGTTTTTACAAGGAAATAAAATGTGAAAAAAATATTTCTACATACCATGGCCTTTCCCAACCATTTAAATTTTTCTCTTACAGGTCTAACACTTCCGAAAAACAAATACAACACCCAACCGGAACAATATATAAAGCTAAACGAACTGTTCACTGGGTACTTATCCGTACGAAAATCCCTATTGATTTACCTGTTTTTACAAGGAAATAAAATGTGGAAAAAATATTTCTACATCCCATGGCCTTTCCCAACCATTTAAATTTTTCTCTTACAGGTCTAACACTTCCGAAAAACCAATACAACGCCCACCCGGAACAATATATAAAGCTAAACGACCATTTAAATTTTTCCATTTAAATTTTTCCATTTAAATTTTTCCATTTAAATTTTTCTCTTACAGGTCTAACACTTCCGAAAAAACAATACAACGCCCACCAGGAACAATATATAAAGCTAAACGAACCGTTCACTGGGTACTTATACGTACGAAAATCCCTATTGATTTACCTGTTTTTACAGGGAAATAAAATGTGAAAAAAATATTTCTACATCCCATGGCCTTTCCCAACCATTTAAATTTTTCTCTTACAGGTCTAACACTTCGGAAAAACCAATACAACGCCTACCGGGAACAATATATAAAGCTAAACGAACCGTTCACTGGGCACTTATCCGTACGAAAATCCCTATTGATTTACCTGTTTTTACAAGGAAATAAAATGTGAAAAAAATATTTCTACATACCATGGCCTTTCCCAACCATTTAAATTTTTCTCTTACAGGTCTAACACTTCGGAAAAACCAATACAACGCCCACCCGGAACAATATATAAAGCTAAACGAACCGTTCACTGGGTACTTATCCGTACGAAAATCCCTATTGATTTACCTGTTTTTACAAGGAAATAAAATGTGAAAAAAATATTTCTACATCCCATGGCCTTTCCCAACCATTTAAATTTTTCTCTTACAGGTCTAACACTTCCGAAAAACCAATACAACGCCCACCTGGAACAATATATAAAGCTAAACGAACCGTTCAATGGGCTTATCCTGACGAAAATCCCTATTGATTTACCTGTTTTTACAAGGAAATAAAATGTGAAAAAAATATTTCTACATCCCATGGCCTTTCCCAACCATTTAAATTTTTGTCTTACATGTCTAACACTTCCGAAAAACCAATACAACGCCCACCCGGAACAATATATAAAGCTAAACGAACCGTTCACTGGGCACTTATCCGTATGAAAATCCCTATTGATTTACCCGTTTTTACAAGGAAATAAAATGTGAAAAAAATATTTCTACATACCATGGCCTTTCCCAACCATTTAAATTTTTCTCTTACAGGTCTAACACTTCCGAAAAACCAATACAACGCCCACCCGGAACAATATATAAAGCTAAACGAACCGTTCACTGGGTACTTATCCGTACGAAAATCCCTATTGATTTACCTGTTTTTACAAGGAAATAAAATGTGAAAAAAATATTTCTACATCCCATGGCCTTTCCCAACCATTTAAATTTTTCTCTTACAGGTCTAACACTTCCGAAAAACCAATACAACGCCCACCCGGAACAATATATAAAGCTAAACGAACCGTTCACTGCGCACTTATCCGTACGAAAATCCCTATTGATTTACCTGTTTTTACAAGTAAATAAAGTGTGAAAAAAATATTTCTACATCCAATGGCCTTTCCCAACCATTTAAATTTTTCTCTTACAGGTCTAACACTTCTGAGAAACCAATACAATGCCCACCCGGAACAATATATAAGGCTAAACGAACCGTTCACTGGATACTTATCCGTACGAAAATCCCTATTGATTTACCTGTTTTTACAAGGAATTAAAATGTGAAAAAAATATTTCTACATCCCATGGCCTTTCCCAACCATTTAAATTTTTCTCTTACAGGTCTAACACTTCTGAGAAACCAATACAATGCCCACCCGGAACAATATATAAGGCTAAACGAACCGTTCACTGGATACTTATCCGTACGAAAATCCCTATTGATTTACCTGTTTTTACAAGGAATTAAAATGTGAAAAAAATATTTCTACATCCCATGGCCTTTCCCAACCATTTTAATTTTTCTCTTACAGGGCTAACACTTCTGAGAAACCAATACAATGCCCACACGGAACAATATATAAGGCTAAACGAACCGTTCACTGGATACTTATCCGTACGAAAATCCCTATTGATTTACCTGTTTTTACAAGGAATTAAAATGTGAAAAAAATATTTCTACATCCCATGGCCTTTCCCAACCATTTAAATTTTTCTCTTACAGGTCTAACACTTCCGAAAAACCAATACAACGCCCACCCGGAACAATATATAAAGCTAAACGAACCGTTCACTGGATACTTATCCGTACGAAAATCCCTATTGATTTACCTGTTTTTACAAGGAAATAAAATGTGAAAAAAATATTTCTACATCCCATGGCCTTTCCCAACCATTTAAATTTTCTCTTACAGGTCTAACACTTCCGAAAAACCAATACAACGCCCACCCGGAACAATATATAAAGCTAAACGAACCGTTCACTGGGCACTTATCTGTACGAAAATCCCTATTGATTTACCTGTTTTTACAAGGAAATAAAATGTGAAAAAAATATTTCTACATCCCATGGCCATTCCCAACCATTTAAATTTTTCTCTTACAGGTCTAACACTTCTGAGAAACCAATACAACGCCCACCCGGAACAATATATTAAGCTAAACGAACCGTTCACTGGGTACTTATCCGTACGAAAATCCCTATTGATTTACCTGTTTTTACAAGGAAATAAAATGTGAAAAAAATATTTCTACATCCCATGGCCTTTCCTAACCATTTAAATTTTTCTCTTACAGGTCTAACACTTCCGAAAAACCAATACAACGCCCACCCGGAACAATATATAAAGCTAAACGAACCGTTCACTGGGTACTTATCCGTACGAAAATCCCTATTGATTTACCTGTTTTTACAAGGAAATAAAATGTGAAAAAAATATTTCTACATCCCATGGCCTTTCCCAACCATTTAAATTTTTCTCTTACAGGTCTAACACTTCCGAAAAACCAATACAACGCCCACCCGGAACAATATATAAAGCTAAACGAACCGTTCACTGGGCACTTATCTGTACGAAAATCCCTATTGATTTACCTGTTTTTACAAGGAAATAAAATGTGAAAAAAATATTTCTACATCCCATGGCCTTTCCCAACCATTTAAATTTTTGTCTTACATGTCTAACACTTCCGAAAAACCAATACAACGCCCACCCGGAACAATATATAAAGCTAAACGAACCGTTCACTGGGCACTTATCTGTACGAAAATCCCTATTGATTTACCAGTTTTTACAAGGAAATAAAATGTGAAAAAAATATTTCTACATCCCATGGCCATTCCCAACCATTTAAAATTTTCTCTTACAGGTCTAACACATCCGAAAAACCAATACAACGCGTACCGGGAACAATATATAAAGCTAAACGAACCGTTCACTGGGTACTTATCCGTACGAAAATCCCTATTGATTTACCTGTTTTTACAAGGAATTAAAATGTGAAAAAAATATTTCTACATCCCATGGCCTTTCCCAACCATTTAAATTTTCTCTTACAGGTCTAACACTTCCGAAAAACCAATACAACGCCCACCCGGAACAATATATAAAGCTAAACGAACCGTTCACTGGGCACTTATCTGTACGAAAATCCCTATTGATTTACCTGTTTTTACAAGGAAATAAAATGTGAAAAAAATATTTCTACATCCCATGGCCATTCCCAACCATTTAAATTTTTCTCTTACAGGTCTAACACTTCTGAGAAACCAATACAACGCCCACCCGGAACAATATATAAAGCTAAACGAACCGTTCACTGGGTACTTATCCGTACCAAAATCCCTATTGATTTACCTGTTTTTACAAGGAAATAAAATGTGAAAAAAATATTTCTACATCCCATGGCCTTTCCTAACCATTTAAATTTTTCTCTTACAGGTCTAACACTTCCGAAAAACCAATACAACGCCCACCCGGAACAATATATAAAGCTAAATGAACCGTTCACTGGGTACTTATCCGTACGAAAATCCCTATTGATTTACCTGTTTTTACAAGGAAATAAAATGTGAAAAAAATATTTCTACATCCCATGGCCTTTCCCAACCATTTAAATTTTTCTCTTACAGGTCTAACACTTCCGAAAAACCAATACAACGCCCACCCGGAACAATATATAAAGCTAAACGAACCGTTCACTGGGCACTTATCTGTACGAAAATCCCTATTGATTTACCTGTTTTTACAAGGAAATAAAATGTGAAAAAAATATTTCTACATCCCATGGCCTTTCCCAACCATTTAAATTTTTGTCTTGCATGTCTAACACTTCCGAAAAACCAATACAACGCCCACCCGGAACAATATATAAAGCTAAACGAACCGTTCACTGGGCACTTATCTGTACGAAAATCCCTATTGATTTACCTGTTTTTACAAGGAAATAAAATGTGAAAAAAATATTTCTACATCCCATGGCCATTCCCAACCATTTAAAATTTTCTCTTACAGGTCTAACACTTCCGAAAAACCAATACAACGCGTACCGGGAACAATATATAAAGCTAAACGAACCGTTCACTGGGTACTTATCCGTACAAAAATCCCTATTGATTTACCTGTTTTTACAAGGAAATAAAATGTGGAAAAAATATTTCTACATCCCATGGCCTTTCCCAACCATTTAAATTTTTCTCTTACAGGTCTAACACTTCCGAAAAACCAATACAACGGCCACCCGGAACAATATATAAAGCTAAACGAACCATTCACTGGGCACTTATCCGTACGAAAATCCCTATTGATTTACCTGTTTTTACAAGTAAATAAAGTGTGAAAAAAATATTTCTACATCCAATGGCCTTTCCCAACCATTTAAATTTTTCTCTTACAGGTCTAACACTTCCGAGAAACCAATACAACACCCCCCCGGAACAATATATAAAGCTAAACGAACCGTTCACTGGGTACTTATCCGTACGAAAATCACTATTGATTTACCTGTTTTTACAAGGAAATAAAATGTGAAAAAAATATTTCTACATCCCATGGCCTTTCCCAACCATTTAAATTTTTTTCTTACAGGTCTAACACCTCTGAAAAACCAATACAACGCCCACCCGGACCAATATATAAAGCTAAACGAACCGTTCACTGGGCACTTATCAGTACGAAAATCCCTATTGATTTACCTGTTTTTACAAGGAAATAAAATGTGAAAAAAATATTTCTACATCCCATGGCCTTTCCCAACCATTTAAATTTTTCTCTTACAGGTCTAACACTTCCGAAAAACCAATACAAAGCCCACCCGGAACAATATATAAAGCTAAACGAACCATTCACTGGGCACTTATCCGTACGAAAACCCTATTGATTTACCTGTTTTTACAAGGAAATAAAATGTGAAAAAAATATTTCTACATCCAATGGCCTTTCCCAACCATTTAAATTTTTCTCTTACAGGTCTAACACTTCTGAGAAACCAATACAACACCCCCCCGGAACAATATATAAAGCTAAACGAACCGTTCACTGGGTACTTATCCGTACGAAAATCACTATTGATTTACCTGTTTTTACAAGGAAATAAAATGTGAAAAAAATATTTCTACATCCCATGGCCTTTCCCAACCATTTAAATTTTTTTCTTACAGGTCTAACACTTCTGAAAAACCAATACAACGCCCACCCGGAACAATATATAAAGCTAAACGAACCGTTCACTGGGCACTTATCAGTACGAAAATCCCTATTGATTTACCTGTTTTTACAAGGAAATAAAATGTGAAAAAAATATTTCTACATCCCATGGCCTTTCCCAACCATTTAAATTTTTCTCTTACAGGTCTAACACGTCTGAAAAACCAATACAACGCCCACCCGGAACAATATATAAAGCTAAACGAACCGTTCACTGGGCACTTATCCGTACGAAAATCCCTATTGATTTACCTGTTTTACAAGGAAATAAAATGTGAAAAAAATATTTCTACATCCAATGGCCTTTCCCAACCATTTAAATTTTTCTCTTACAGGTCTAACACTTCTGAGAAACCAATACAATGCCCACCCGGAACAATATATAAGGCTAAACGAACCGTTCACTGGGTACTTATCCGTACAAAAATCCCTATTGATTTACCTGTTTTTACAAGGAATTAAAATGTGAAAAAAATATTTCTACATCCCATGGCCTTTCCCAACCATTTAAATTTTCTCTTACAGGTCTAACACTTCCGAAAAACCAATACAACGCCCTCCCGGAACAATATATAAAGCTAAACGAACCGTTCACTGGGCACTTATCTGTACGAAAATCCCTATTGATTTACCTGTTTTTACAAGGAAATAAAATGTGAAAAAAATATTTCTACATCCCATGGCCATTCCCAACCATTTAAATTTTTCTCTTACAGGTCTAACACTTCCGAGAAACCAATACAACGCCCACCCGGAACAATATATAAAGCTAAACGAACCGTTCACTGGGTACTTATCCGTACGAAAATCCCTATTGATTTACCTGTTTTTACAAGGAAATAAAATGTGAAAAAAATATTTCTACATCCCATGGCCTTTCCCAACCATTTAAATTTTTCTCTTACAGGTCTAACACTTCCGAAGAACCAATACAACGCCCACCCAGAACAATATATAAAGCTAAACGAACCGTTCACTGGGTACTTATCCGTACGAAAATCCCTATTGATTTACCTGTTTTTACAAGGAAATAAAATGTGAAAAAAATATTTCTACATCCCATGGCCTTTCCCAACAATTTAAATTTTTCTCTTACAGGTCTAACACTTCCGAAAAACCAATACAACGCCCACCCGGAACAATATATAAAGCTAAACGAACCGTTCACTGGGTACTTATCCGTACGAAAATCCCTATTGATTTACCTGTTTTTACAAGGAAATAAAATGTGAAAAAAATATTTCTACATCCAATGGCCTTTCCCAACCCTTTAAATTTTTCTCTTACAGGTCTAACACTTCTGAAAAACCAATACAACGCCCACCCGGAACAATATATAAAGCTAAACGAACCGTTCACTGGGCACTTATCCGTACGAAAATCCCTATTGATTTACCTGTTTTACAAGGAAATAAAATGTGAAAAAAATATTTCTACATCCAATGGCCTTTCCCAACCATTTAAATTTTTCTCTTACAGGTCTAACACTTCTGAGAAACCAATACAATGCCCACCCGGAACAATATATAAGGCTAAACGAACCGTTCACTGGGTACTTATCCGTACGAAATTCCCTATTGATTTACCTGTTTTTACAAGGAATTAAAATGTGAAAAAAATATTTCTACATCCCATGGCCTTTCCCAACCATTTAAATTTTCTCTTACAGGTCTAACACTTCCGAAAAACCAAAACAACGCCCACCCGGAACAATATATAAAGCTAAACGAACCGTTCACTGGGCACTTATCTGTACGAAAATCCCTATTGATTTACCTGTTTTTACAAGGAAATAAAATGTGAAAAAAATATTTCTACATCCCATGGCCATTCCCAACCATTTAAATTTTTCTCTTATAGGTCTAACACTTCCGAGAAACCAATACAACGCCCACCCGGAACAATATATAAAGCTAAACGAACCGTTCACTGGGTACTTATCCGTACGAAAATCCCTATTGATTTACCTGTTTTTACAAGGAAATAAAATGTGAAAAAAATATTTCTACATCCCATGGCCTTTCCCAACCATTTAAATTTTTCTCTTACAGGTCTAACACTTCCGAAAAACCAATACAACGCCCACCCGGAACAATATATAAAGCTAAACGAACCGTTCACTGGGTACTTATCCGTACGAAAATCCCTATTGATTTACCTGTTTTTACAAGGAAATAAAATGTGAAAAAAATATTTCTACATCCCATGGCCTTTCCCAACCATTTAAATTTTTCTCTTACAGGTCTAACACTTCCGAAAAACCAATACAACGCCCACCCGGAATAATATATAAAGCTAAACGAACCGTTCACTGGGCACTTATCTGTACGAAAATCCCTATTGATTTACCTGTTTTTACAAGGAAATAAAATGTGAAAAAAATATTTCTATATCCCATGGCCTTTCCCAACCATTTAAATTTTTGTCTTACATGTCTAACACTTCCGAAAAACCAATACAACGCCCACCCGGAACAATATATAAAGCTAAACGAACCGGTCACTGGGCACTTATCCGTACGAAAATCCCTATTGATTTACCTGTTTTACAAGGAAATAAAATGTGAAAAAAATATTTCTACATCCAATGGCCTTTCCCAACCATTTAAATTTTTCTCTTACAGGTCTAACACTTCTGAGAAACCAATACAATGCCCACCCGGAACAATATATAAGGCTAAACGAACCGTTCACTGGGTACTTATCCGTACGAAATTCCCTATTGATTTACCTGTTTTTACAAGGAATTAAAATGTGAAAAAAATATTTCTACATCCCATGGCCTTTCCCAACCATTTAAATTTTCTCTTACAGGTCTAACACTTCCGAAAAACCAAAACAACGCCCACCCGGAACAATATATAAAGCTAAACGAACCGTTCACTGGGCACTTATCTGTACGAAAATCCCTATTGATTTACCTGTTTTTACAAGGAAATAAAATGTGAAAAAAATATTTCTACATCCCATGGCCATTCCCAACCATTTAAATTTTTCTCTTATAGGTCTAACACTTCCGAGAAACCAATACAACGCCCACCCGGAACAATATATAAAGCTAAACGAACCGTTCACTGGGTACTTATCCGTACGAAAATCCCTATTGATTTACCTGTTTTTACAAGGAAATAAAATGTGAAAAAAATATTTCTACATCCCATGGCCTTTCCCAACCATTTAAATTTTTCTCTTACAGGTCTAACACTTCCGAAAAACCAATACAACGCCCACCCGGAACAATATATAAAGCTAAACGAACCGTTCACTGGGTACTTATCCGTACGAAAATCCCTATTGATTTACCTGTTTTTACAAGGAAATAAAATGTGAAAAAAATATTTCTACATCCCATGGCCTTTCCCAACCATTTAAATTTTTCTCTTACAGGTCTAACACTTCCGAAAAACCAATACAACGCCCACCCGGAATAATATATAAAGCTAAACGAACCGTTCACTGGGCACTTATCTGTACGAAAATCCCTATTGATTTACCTGTTTTTACAAGGAAATAAAATGTGAAAAAAATATTTCTACATCCCATGGCCTTTCCCAACCATTTAAATTTTTGTCTTACATGTCTAACACTTCCGAAAAACCAATACAACGCCCACCCGGAACAATATATAAGGCTAAACGAACCGTTCACTGGGTACTTATCCGTACGAAAATCCCTATTGATTTACCTGTTTTTACAAGGAATTAAAATGTGAAAAAAATATTTCTACATCCCATGGCCTTTCCCAACCATTTAAATTTTTCTCTTACAGGTCTAACACTTCCGAAAAACCAATACAACGCCCACCTGGAACAATATATAAAGCTAAACGAACCGTTCACTGGGTACTCATCCGTACGAAAATCCCTATTGATTTACCTCTTTTTACAAGGAAATAAAATGTGAAAAAAATATTTCTACATCCCATGGCCTTTCCCAACCATTTAAATTTTCTCTTACAGGTCTAACACTTCCGAAAAACCAATACAACGCCCACCCGGAACAATATATAAAGCTAAACGAAACGTTCACTGGGCACTTATCTGTACGAAAATCCCTATTGATTTACCTGTTTTTACAAGGAAGTAAAATGTGAAAAAAATATTTCTACATCCCATGGCCTTTCCCAACCATTTAAATTTTTCTCTAACAGGTCTAACACTTCTGAAAAACTAATACAACGCCCACCCGGAACAATATATAAAGCTAAACGAACCGTTCACTGGGTACTTATCCGTACAAAAATCCCTATTGATTTACCTGTTTTTACAAGGAAATAAAGTGTGGAAAAAATATTTCTACATCCCATGGCCTTTCCCAACCATTTAAATTTTTCTCTTACAGGTCTAACACTTCCGAAAAACCAATACAACGCCCACCCGGAACAATATATAAAGCTAAACGAACCGTTCACTGGGCACTTATCCGTACGAAAATCCCTATTGATTTACCTGTTTTTACAAGTAAATAAAGTGTGAAAAAAATATTTCTACATCCAATGGCCTTTCCCAACCATTTAAATTTTTCTCTTACAGGTCTAACACTTCTGAGAAACCAATACAATGCCCACCCGGAACAATATATAAGGCTAAACGAACCGTTCACTGGGTACTTATCCGTACGAAAATCCCTATTGATTTACCTGTTTTTACAAGGAATTAAAATGTGAAAAAAATATTTCTACATCCCATGGCCTTTCCCAACCATTTAAATTTTTCTCTTACAGGTCTAACACTTCCGAAAAACCAATACAACGCCCACCCGGAACAATATATAAAGCTAAACGAACCGTTCACTGGGTACTTATCCGTACGAAAATCCCTATTGTTTTACCTGTTTTTACAAGGAAATAAAATGTGAAAAAAATATTTCTACATCCCATGGCCTTTCCCAACCATTTAAATTTTTCTCTTACAGGTCTAACACTTCCGAAAATCCAATACAACACCCACCTGGAACAATATATAAAGCTAAACGAACCGTTCACTGGGCACTTATCCTTACGAAAATCCCTATTGATTTACCTGTATTTACAAGGAAATAAAATGTGAAAAAAATATTTCTACATCCCATGGCCTTTCCCAACCATTTAAATTTTTCTCTTACAGGTCTAACACTTCCGAAAAACCAATACAACGCCCACCCGGAACAATATATAAAGCTAAACGAACCGTTTACTGGGTACTTACACGTACGAAAATCCCTAATGATTTACCTGTTTTTACAACGAAATAAAATGTGGAAAAAATATTTCTACATCCCATGGCCTTTCCCAACCATTTAAATTTTTCTCTTACAGGTCTAACACTTCCGAAAAACCAATACAACGCCCACACGGAACAATATATAAAGCTAAACGAACCGTTCACTGGGTACTTATCCGTACGAAAATCCCTATTGATTTACCTGTTTTTACAAGGAAATAAAATGTGAAAAAAATATTTCTACATCCCATGGCCTTTCCCAACCATTTAAATTTTTCTCTTACAGGTCTAACACTTCCGAAAAACCAATACAACGCCCACCCGGAATAATATATAAAGCTAAACGAACCGTTCACTGGGCACTTATCTGTACGAAAATCCCTATTGATTTACCTGTTTTTACAAGGAAATAAAATGTGAAAAAAATATTTCTATATCCCATGGCCTTTCCCAACCATTTAAATTTTTGTCTTACATGTCTAACACTTCCGAAAAACCAATACAACGCCCACCCGGAACAATATATAAAGCTAAACGAACCGGTCACTGGGCACTTATCCGTACGAAAATCCCTATTGATTTACCTGTTTTACAAGGAAATAAAATGTGAAAAAAATATTTCTACATCCAATGGCCTTTCCCAACCATTTAAATTTTTCTCTTACAGGTCTAACACTTCTGAGAAACCAATACAATGCCCACCCGGAACAATATATAAGGCTAAACGAACCGTTCACTGGGTACTTATCCGTACGAAATTCCCTATTGATTTACCTGTTTTTACAAGGAATTAAAATGTGAAAAAAATATTTCTACATCCCATGGCCTTTCCCAACCATTTAAATTTTCTCTTACAGGTCTAACACTTCCGAAAAACCAAAACAACGCCCACCCGGAACAATATATAAAGCTAAACGAACCGTTCACTGGGCACTTATCTGTACGAAAATCCCTATTGATTTACCTGTTTTTACAAGGAAATAAAATGTGAAAAAAATATTTCTACATCCCATGGCCATTCCCAACCATTTAAATTTTTCTCTTATAGGTCTAACACTTCCGAGAAACCAATACAACGCCCACCCGGAACAATATATAAAGCTAAACGAACCGTTCACTGGGTACTTATCCGTACGAAAATCCCTATTGATTTACCTGTTTTTACAAGGAAATAAAATGTGAAAAAAATATTTCTACATCCCATGGCCTTTCCCAACCATTTAAATTTTTCTCTTACAGGTCTAACACTTCCGAAAAACCAATACAACGCCCACCCGGAACAATATATAAAGCTAAACGAACCGTTCACTGGGTACTTATCCGTACGAAAATCCCTATTGATTTACCTGTTTTTACAAGGAAATAAAATGTGAAAAAAATATTTCTACATCCCATGGCCTTTCCCAACCATTTAAATTTTTCTCTTACAGGTCTAACACTTCCGAAAAACCAATACAACGCCCACCCGGAATAATATATAAAGCTAAACGAACCGTTCACTGGGCACTTATCTGTACGAAAATCCCTATTGATTTACCTGTTTTTACAAGGAAATAAAATGTGAAAAAAATATTTCTACATCCCATGGCCTTTCCCAACCATTTAAATTTTTGTCTTACATGTCTAACACTTCCGAAAAACCAATACAACGCCCACCCGGAACAATATATAAGGCTAAACGAACCGTTCACTGGGTACTTATCCGTACGAAAATCCCTATTGATTTACCTGTTTTTACAAGGAATTAAAATGTGAAAAAAATATTTCTACATCCCATGGCCTTTCCCAACCATTTAAATTTTTCTCTTACAGGTCTAACACTTCCGAAAAACCAATACAACGCCCACCTGGAACAATATATAAAGCTAAACGAACCGTTCACTGGGTACTCATCCGTACGAAAATCCCTATTGATTTACCTCTTTTTACAAGGAAATAAAATGTGAAAAAAATATTTCTACATCCCATGGCCTTTCCCAACCATTTAAATTTTCTCTTACAGGTCTAACACTTCCGAAAAACCAATACAACGCCCACCCGGAACAATATATAAAGCTAAACGAAACGTTCACTGGGCACTTATCTGTACGAAAATCCCTATTGATTTACCTGTTTTTACAAGGAAGTAAAATGTGAAAAAAATATTTCTACATCCCATGGCCTTTCCCAACCATTTAAATTTTTCTCTAACAGGTCTAACACTTCTGAAAAACTAATACAACGCCCACCCGGAACAATATATAAAGCTAAACGAACCGTTCACTGGGTACTTATCCGTACAAAAATCCCTATTGATTTACCTGTTTTTACAAGGAAATAAAGTGTGGAAAAAATATTTCTACATCCCATGGCCTTTCCCAACCATTTAAATTTTTCTCTTACAGGTCTAACACTTCCGAAAAACCAATACAACGCCCACCCGGAACAATATATAAAGCTAAACGAACCGTTCACTGGGCACTTATCCGTACGAAAATCCCTATTGATTTACCTGTTTTTACAAGTAAATAAAGTGTGAAAAAAATATTTCTACATCCAATGGCCTTTCCCAACCATTTAAATTTTTCTCTTACAGGTCTAACACTTCTGAGAAACCAATACAATGCCCACCCGGAACAATATATAAGGCTAAACGAACCGTTCACTGGGTACTTATCCGTACGAAAATCCCTATTGATTTACCTGTTTTTACAAGGAATTAAAATGTGAAAAAAATATTTCTACATCCCATGGCCTTTCCCAACCATTTAAATTTTTCTCTTACAGGTCTAACACTTCCGAAAAACCAATACAACGCCCACCCGGAACAATATATAAAGCTAAACGAACCGTTCACTGGGTACTTATCCGTACGAAAATCCCTATTGTTTTACCTGTTTTTACAAGGAAATAAAATGTGAAAAAAATATTTCTACATCCCATGGCCTTTCCCAACCATTTAAATTTTTCTCTTACAGGTCTAACACTTCCGAAAATCCAATACAACACCCACCTGGAACAATATATAAAGCTAAACGAACCGTTCACTGGGCACTTATCCTTACGAAAATCCCTATTGATTTACCTGTATTTACAAGGAAATAAAATGTGAAAAAAATATTTCTACATCCCATGGCCTTTCCCAACCATTTAAATTTTTCTCTTACAGGTCTAACACTTCCGAAAAACCAATACAACGCCCACCCGGAACAATATATAAAGCTAAACGAACCGTTTACTGGGTACTTACACGTACGAAAATCCCTAATGATTTACCTGTTTTTACAACGAAATAAAATGTGGAAAAAATATTTCTACATCCCATGGCCTTTCCCAACCATTTAAATTTTTCTCTTACAGGTCTAACACTTCCGAAAAACCAATACAACGCCCACACGGAACAATATATAAAGCTAAACGAACCGTTCACTGGGCACTTATCTGTACCAAAATCCCTATTGATTTACCTGTTTTTACAAGGAAATAAAATGTGAAAAAAATATTTCTACATCCCATGGCCATTCCCAACCATTTAAATTTTTCTCTTACAGGTCTAACACTTCCGAAAAACCAATACAACGCCCACCCGGAACAATATATAAAGCTAAACGAACCATTCACTGGGTAGTTACATGTACGAAAATCCCTATTGATTTACCTGTTTTTACAAGGAAATAAAATGTGAAAAATATATTTCTACATCCCATGGCCTTTCCCAACCATTTAAATTTTTCTCTTACAGGTCTAACACTTCCGAAAAACCAATACAACGCCCACCCGGAACAATATATAAAGCTAAACGAACCGTTCACTGGGCACTTATCCGTACAAAAATCCCTATTGTTTTACCTGTTTTTACAAGGAAATAAAATGTGAAAAAAATATTTCTACATCCCATGGCCTTTCCCAACCATTTAAAATTTTCTCTTACAGGCCTAACACTTCTGAAAAACCAATTCAACACCCACCTGGAACAATATATAAAGCTAAACGAACCGTTCAATGGGCACTTATCCTTACGAAAATCCCTATTGATTTACCTGTTTTTACAAGGAAATAAAATGTGAAAAAAATATTTCTACATCCCATGGCCTTTCCCAACCATTTAAATTTTTCTCTTACAGGTCTAACACTTCCGAAAAACCAATACAACGCCCACCCGGAACAATATATAAAGCTAAACGAACCGTTCACTGGGTACTTATCCGTACAAAAATCCCTATTGTTTTACCTGTTTTTACAAGGAAATAAAATGTGAAAAAAATATTTCTACATCCCATGGCCTTTCCCAACCATTTAAATTTTTCTCTTACAGGTCTAACACTTCCGAAAATCCAATACAACACCCACCTGGAACAATATATAAAGCTAAACGAACCGTTCACTGGGCACTTATCCTTACGAAAATCCCTATTGATTTACCTGTATTTACAAGGAAATAAAATGTGAAAAAAATATTTCTACATCCCATGGCCTTTCCCAACCATTTAAATTTTTCTCTTACAGGTCTAACACTTCCGAAAAACCAATACAACGCCCACCCGGAACAATATATAAAGCTAAACGAACCGTTTACTGGGTACTTACACGTACGAAAATCCCTAATGATTTACCTGTTTTTACAACGAAATAAAATGTGGAAAAAATATTTCTACATCCCATGGCCTTTCCCAACCATTTAAATTTTTCTCTTACAGGTCTAACACTTCCGAAAAACCAATACAACGCCCACACGGAACAATATATAAAGCTAAACGAACCGTTCACTGGGTAGTTACATGTACGAAAATCCCTATTGATTTACCTGTTTTTACAAGGAAATAAAATGTGAAAAAAATATTTCTACATCCAATGGCCTTTCCCAACCATTTAAATTTTTCTCTTACAGGTCTAACACTTCTGAGAAACCAATACAATGCCCACCCGGAACAATATATAAGGCTAAACGAACCGTTCACTGGGTACTTATCCGTACGAAATTCCCTATTGATTTACCTGTTTTTACAAGGAATTAAAATGTGAAAAAAATATTTCTACATCCCATGGCCTTTCCCAACCATTTAAATTTTCTCTTACAGGTCTAACACTTCCGAAAAACCAAAACAACGCCCACCCGGAACAATATATAAAGCTAAACGAACCGTTCACTGGGCACTTATCTGTACGAAAATCCCTATTGATTTACCTGTTTTTACAAGGAAATAAAATGTGAAAAAAATATTTCTACATCCCATGGCCATTCCCAACCATTTAAATTTTTCTCTTATAGGTCTAACACTTCCGAGAAACCAATACAACGCCCACCCGGAACAATATATAAAGCTAAACGAACCGTTCACTGGGTACTTATCCGTACGAAAATCCCTATTGATTTACCTGTTTTTACAAGGAAATAAAATGTGAAAAAAATATTTCTACATCCCATGGCCTTTCCCAACCATTTAAATTTTTCTCTTACAGGTCTAACACTTCCGAAAAACCAATACAACGCCCACCCGGAACAATATATAAAGCTAAACGAACCGTTCACTGGGTACTTATCCGTACGAAAATCCCTATTGATTTACCTGTTTTTACAAGGAAATAAAATGTGAAAAAAATATTTCTACATCCCATGGCCTTTCCCAACCATTTAAATTTTTCTCTTACAGGTCTAACACTTCCGAAAAACCAATACAACGCCCACCCGGAATAATATATAAAGCTAAACGAACCGTTCACTGGGCACTTATCTGTACGAAAATCCCTATTGATTTACCTGTTTTTACAAGGAAATAAAATGTGAAAAAAATATTTCTACATCCCATGGCCTTTCCCAACCATTTAAATTTTTGTCTTACATGTCTAACACTTCCGAAAAACCAATACAACGCCCACCCGGAACAATATATAAAGCTAAACGAACCGGTCACTGGGCACTTATCCGTACGAAAATCCCTATTGATTTACCTGTTTTACAAGGAAATAAAATGTGAAAAAAATATTTCTACATCCAATGGCCTTTCCCAACCATTTAAATTTTTCTCTTACAGGTCTAACACTTCTGAGAAACCAATACAATGCCCACCCGGAACAATATATAAGGCTAAACGAACCGTTCACTGGGTACTTATCCGTACGAAATTCCCTATTGATTTACCTGTTTTTACAAGGAATTAAAATGTGAAAAAAATATTTCTACATCCCATGGCCTTTCCCAACCATTTAAATTTTCTCTTACAGGTCTAACACTTCCGAAAAACCAAAACAACGCCCACCCGGAACAATATATAAAGCTAAACGAACCGTTCACTGGGCACTTATCTGTACGAAAATCCCTATTGATTTACCTGTTTTTACAAGGAAATAAAATGTGAAAAAAATATTTCTACATCCCATGGCCATTCCCAACCATTTAAATTTTTCTCTTATAGGTCTAACACTTCCGAGAAACCAATACAACGCCCACCCGGAACAATATATAAAGCTAAACGAACCGTTCACTGGGTACTTATCCGTACGAAAATCCCTATTGATTTACCTGTTTTTACAAGGAAATAAAATGTGAAAAAAATATTTCTACATCCCATGGCCTTTCCCAACCATTTAAATTTTTCTCTTACAGGTCTAACACTTCCGAAAAACCAATACAACGCCCACCCGGAACAATATATAAAGCTAAACGAACCGTTCACTGGGTACTTATCCGTACGAAAATCCCTATTGATTTACCTGTTTTTACAAGGAAATAAAATGTGAAAAAAATATTTCTACATCCCATGGCCTTTCCCAACCATTTAAATTTTTCTCTTACAGGTCTAACACTTCCGAAAAACCAATACAACGCCCACCCGGAATAATATATAAAGCTAAACGAACCGTTCACTGGGCACTTATCTGTACGAAAATCCCTATTGATTTACCTGTTTTTACAAGGAAATAAAATGTGAAAAAAATATTTCTACATCCCATGGCCTTTCCCAACCATTTAAATTTTTGTCTTACATGTCTAACACTTCCGAAAAACCAATACAACGCCCACCCGGAACAATATATAAGGCTAAACGAACCGTTCACTGGGTACTTATCCGTACGAAAATCCCTATTGATTTACCTGTTTTTACAAGGAATTAAAATGTGAAAAAAATATTTCTACATCCCATGGCCTTTCCCAACCATTTAAATTTTTCTCTTACAGGTCTAACACTTCCGAAAAACCAATACAACGCCCACCTGGAACAATATATAAAGCTAAACGAACCGTTCACTGGGTACTCATCCGTACGAAAATCCCTATTGATTTACCTCTTTTTACAAGGAAATAAAATGTGAAAAAAATATTTCTACATCCCATGGCCTTTCCCAACCATTTAAATTTTCTCTTACAGGTCTAACACTTCCGAAAAACCAATACAACGCCCACCCGGAACAATATATAAAGCTAAACGAAACGTTCACTGGGCACTTATCTGTACGAAAATCCCTATTGATTTACCTGTTTTTACAAGGAAGTAAAATGTGAAAAAAATATTTCTACATCCCATGGCCTTTCCCAACCATTTAAATTTTTCTCTAACAGGTCTAACACTTCTGAAAAACTAATACAACGCCCACCCGGAACAATATATAAAGCTAAACGAACCGTTCACTGGGTACTTATCCGTACAAAAATCCCTATTGATTTACCTGTTTTTACAAGGAAATAAAGTGTGGAAAAAATATTTCTACATCCCATGGCCTTTCCCAACCATTTAAATTTTTCTCTTACAGGTCTAACACTTCCGAAAAACCAATACAACGCCCACCCGGAACAATATATAAAGCTAAACGAACCGTTCACTGGGCACTTATCCGTACGAAAATCCCTATTGATTTACCTGTTTTTACAAGTAAATAAAGTGTGAAAAAAATATTTCTACATCCAATGGCCTTTCCCAACCATTTAAATTTTTCTCTTACAGGTCTAACACTTCTGAGAAACCAATACAATGCCCACCCGGAACAATATATAAGGCTAAACGAACCGTTCACTGGGTACTTATCCGTACGAAAATCCCTATTGATTTACCTGTTTTTACAAGGAATTAAAATGTGAAAAAAATATTTCTACATCCCATGGCCTTTCCCAACCATTTAAATTTTTCTCTTACAGGTCTAACACTTCCGAAAAACCAATACAACGCCCACCCGGAACAATATATAAAGCTAAACGAACCGTTCACTGGGTACTTATCCGTACGAAAATCCCTATTGTTTTACCTGTTTTTACAAGGAAATAAAATGTGAAAAAAATATTTCTACATCCCATGGCCTTTCCCAACCATTTAAATTTTTCTCTTACAGGTCTAACACTTCCGAAAATCCAATACAACACCCACCTGGAACAATATATAAAGCTAAACGAACCGTTCACTGGGCACTTATCCTTACGAAAATCCCTATTGATTTACCTGTATTTACAAGGAAATAAAATGTGAAAAAAATATTTCTACATCCCATGGCCTTTCCCAACCATTTAAATTTTTCTCTTACAGGTCTAACACTTCCGAAAAACCAATACAACGCCCACCCGGAACAATATATAAAGCTAAACGAACCGTTTACTGGGTACTTACACGTACGAAAATCCCTAATGATTTACCTGTTTTTACAACGAAATAAAATGTGGAAAAAATATTTCTACATCCCATGGCCTTTCCCAACCATTTAAATTTTTCTCTTACAGGTCTAACACTTCCGAAAAACCAATACAACGCCCACACGGAACAATATATAAAGCTAAACGAACCGTTCACTGGGCACTTATCTGTACCAAAATCCCTATTGATTTACCTGTTTTTACAAGGAAATAAAATGTGAAAAAAATATTTCTACATCCCATGGCCATTCCCAACCATTTAAATTTTTCTCTTACAGGTCTAACACTTCCGAAAAACCAATACAACGCCCACCCGGAACAATATATAAAGCTAAACGAACCATTCACTGGGTAGTTACATGTACGAAAATCCCTATTGATTTACCTGTTTTTACAAGGAAATAAAATGTGAAAAATATATTTCTACATCCCATGGCCTTTCCCAACCATTTAAATTTTTCTCTTACAGGTCTAACACTTCCGAAAAACCAATACAACGCCCACCCGGAACAATATATAAAGCTAAACGAACCGTTCACTGGGCACTTATCCGTACAAAAATCCCTATTGTTTTACCTGTTTTTACAAGGAAATAAAATGTGAAAAAAATATTTCTACATCCCATGGCCTTTCCCAACCATTTAAAATTTTCTCTTACAGGCCTAACACTTCTGAAAAACCAATTCAACACCCACCTGGAACAATATATAAAGCTAAACGAACCGTTCAATGGGCACTTATCCTTACGAAAATCCCTATTGATTTACCTGTTTTTACAAGGAAATAAAATGTGAAAAAAATATTTCTACATCCCATGGCCTTTCCCAACCATTTAAATTTTTCTCTTACAGGTCTAACACTTCCGAAAAACCAATACAACGCCCACCCGGAACAATATATAAAGCTAAACGAACCGTTCACGGGGTACTTATCCGTACAAAAATCCCTATTGTTTTACCTGTTTTTACAAGGAAATAAAATGTGAAAAAAATATTTCTACATCCCATGGCCTTTCCCAACCATTTAAATTTTTCTCTTACAGGTCTAACACTTCCGAAAATCCAATACAACACCCACCTGGAACAATATATAAAGCTAAACGAACCGTTCACTGGGCACTTATCCTTACGAAAATCCCTATTGATTTACCTGTATTTACAAGGAAATAAAATGTGAAAAAAATATTTCTACATCCCATGGCCTTTCCCAACCATTTAAATTTTTCTCTTACAGGTCTAACACTTCCGAAAAACCAATACAACGCCCACCCGGAACAATATATAAAGCTAAACGAACCGTTTACTGGGTACTTACACGTACGAAAATCCCTAATGATTTACCTGTTTTTACAACGAAATAAAATGTGGAAAAAATATTTCTACATCCCATGGCCTTTCCCAACCATTTAAATTTTTCTCTTACAGGTCTAACACTTCCGAAAAACCAATACAACGCCCACACGGAACAATATATAAAGCTAAACGAACCGTTCACTGGGTAGTTACATGTACGAAAATCCCTATTGATTTACCTGTTTTTACAAGGAAATAAAATGTGAAAAATATATTTCTACATCCCATGGCCTTTCCCAACCATTTAAATTTTTCTCTTACAGGTCTAACACTTCCGAAAAACCAATACAACGCCCACCCAGAACAATATATAAAGCTAAACGAACCGTTCACTGGGCACTTATCTGTACCAAAATCCCTATTGATTTACCTGTTTTTACAAGGAAATAAAATGTGAAAAAAATATTTCTACATCCCATGGCCATTCCCAACCATTTAAATTTTTCTCTTACAGGTCTAACACTTCCGAAAAACCAATACAACGCCCACCCGGAACAATATATAAAGCTAAACGAACCGTTCACTGGGTAGTTACATGTACGAAAATCCCTATTGATTTACCTTTTTTTACAAGGAAATAAAATGTGAAAAATATATTTCTACATCCCATGGCCTTTCCCAACCATTTAAATTTTTCTCTTACAGGTCTAACACTTCTGAAAAACCAATACAACGCCCACCCGGAACAATATATAAAGCTAAACGAACCGTTCACTGGGCACTTATCCGTACAAAAATCCCTATTGTTTTACCTGTTTTTACAAGGAAATAAAATGTGAAAAAAATATTTCTACATCCCATGGCCTTTCCCAACCATTTAAAATTTTCTCTTACAGGCCTAACACTTCCGAAAAACCAATACAACACCCACCTGGAACAATATATAAAGCTAAACGAACCGTTCAATGGGCACTTATCCTTACGAAAATCCCTATTGATTTACCTGTTTTTACAAGGAAATAAAATGTGAAAAAAATATTTCTACATCCCATGGCCTTTCCCAACCATTTAAATTTTTCTCTTACAGGCCTAACACTTCTGAAAAACCAATACAACGCCCACCCGGAACAATATATAAAGCTAAACGAACCGTTCTCTGGGTAGTTACACGTACGAAAATCCCTATTGATTTACCTGTTTTTACAAGGAAATAAAATGTGAAAAAAATATTTCTACATCCCATGGCCATTCCCAACCATTTAAATTTTTCTCTTACAGGTCTAACACTTCCGAAAAACCAATACAACGCCCACCCGGAACAATATATAAAGCTAAACGAACCGTTCACTGGGCACTTATCCGTACGAAAATCCCTATTGATTTACCTGTTTTTACAAGGAAATAAAATGTGAAAAAAATATTTCTACATCCCATGGCCTTTCCCAACCATTTAAATTTTTGTCTTACATGTCTAACACTTCCGAAAAACCAATACAACGCCCACCCGGAAATATATATAAAGCTAAACGAACCGTTCACTGGGTACTTATGCGTACGAAAATCCCTATTGATTTACCTGTTTTTACAAGGAAATAAAATGTGGAAAAAATATTTCTACATCCCATGGCCTTTCCCAACCATTTAAATTTTTCTCTTACAGGTCTAACACTTCTGAGAAACCAATACAACGCCCACCGGGAACAATATATAAAGCTAAACGAACCGTTAACTGGGCACTTACCTGTACGAAAATCCCTATTGATTTACCTGTTTTTACAAGGAAATAAAATGTGAAAAAAATATTTCTACAACCCATGGCCTTTCCCAACCATTTAAATTTTTCTCTTACAGGTCTAACACTTCCGAAAAACCAATACAACGCCCACCCGGAACAATATATAAAGCTAAACGAACCGTTCACTGGGTAGTTACACGTACGAAAATCCCTATTGATTTACCTGTTTTTACAAGGAAATAAAATGTGAAAAAAATATTTCTACATCCCATGGCCTTTCCCAACCATTTAAATTTTTCTCTTACAGGTCTAACACTTCCGAAAAACCAATACAACGCCCACCCGAACAATATATAAAGCTAAACGAACCGTTCACTGGGCACTTATCCGTACGAAAATCCCTATTGATTTACCTGTTTTTACAAGGAAATAAAATGTGAAAAAAATATTTCTACATCCCATGGCCTTTCCCAACCATTTAAATATTTGTCTTACATGTCTAACACTTCCGAAAAACCAATACAACGCCCACCCGGAACAATATATAAAGCTAAACGAACCGTTCACTGGGCACTTATCTGTACGAAAATCCCTATTGATTTACCTGTTTTTACAAGGAAATAAAATGTGAAAAAAATATTTCTACATCCCATGGCCATTCCCAACCATTTAAAATTTTCTCTTACAGGTCTAACACTTCCGAAAAACCAATACAACGCCCACCCGGAACAATATATAAAGCTAAACGAACCGTTCACTGGGTACTTATACGTACGAAAATCCCTATTGATTTACCTGTTTTTACAGGGAAATAAAATGTGAAAAAAATATTTCTACATCCCATGGCCTTTCCCAACCATTTAAATTTTTCTCTTACAGGTCTAACACTTCGGAAAAACCAATACAACGCCTACCGGGAACAATATATAAAGCTAAACGAACCGTTCACTGGGCACTTATCCTTACGAAAATCCCTATTGATTTACCTGTTTTTACAAGGAAATAAAATGTGAAAAAATATTTCTACATCCCATGGCCTTTCCCAACCATTTAAATTTTTCTCTTACAGGTCTAACACTTCTGAAAAACCAATACAACGCCCACCCGGAACAATATATAAAGCTAAACGAACCGTTCACTGGGTAGTTACACGTACGAAAATCCCTATTGATTTACCTGTTTTTACAAGGAAATAAAATGTGAAAAAAATATTTCTACATCCCATGGCCTTTCCCAACCATTTAAATTTTTCTCTTACAGGTCTAACACTTCCGAAAAACCAATACAACGCCCACCCGGAACAATATATAAAGCTAAACGAACCGTTCACTGGGCACTTATCCGTACGAAAATCCCTATTGATTTACCTGTTTTTACAAGGAAATAAAATGTGAAAAAAATATTTCTACATCCCATGGCCTTTCCCAACCATTTAAATATTTGTCTTACATGTCTAACACTTCCGAAAAACCAATACAACGCCCACCCGGAACAATATATAAAGCTAAACGAACCGTTCACTGGGCACTTATCTGTACGAAAATCCCTATTGATTTACCTGTTTTTACAAGGAAATAAAATGTGAAAAAAATATTTCTACATCCCATGGCCATTCCCAACCATTTAAAATTTTCTCTTACAGGTCTAACACTTCCGAAAAACCAATACAACGCCCACCCGGAACAATATATAAAGCTAAACGAACCGTTCACTGGGTACTTATACGTACGAAAATCCCTATTGATTTACCTGTTTTTTAAGGGAAATAAAATGTGAAAAAAATATTTCTACATCCCATGGCCTTTCCCAACCATTTAAATTTTTCTCTTACAGGTCTAACACTTCGGAAAAACCAATACAACGCCTACCAGGAACAATATATAAAGCTAAACGAACCGTTCACTGGGCACTTATCCTTACGAAAATCCCTATTGATTTACCTGTTTTTACAAGGAAATAAAATGTGAAAAAAATATTTCTACATCCCATGGCCTTTCCCAACCATTTAAATTTTTCTCTTACAGGTCTAACACTTCTGAAAAACCAATACAATGCCCACCCGGAACAATATATAAAGCTAAACGAACCGTTCTCTGGGTAGTTACACGTACGAAAATCCCTATTGATTTACCTGTTTTTACAAGGAAATAAAATGTGAAAAAAATATTTCTACATCCCATGGCCTTTCCCAACCATTTAAATTTTTCTCTTACAGGTCTAACACTTCCGAAAAACCAATACAACGCCCACCCGGAACAATATATAAAGCTAAACGAACCGTTCACTGGGCACTTATCCGTACGAAAATCCCTATTGATTTACCTGTTTTTACAAGGAAATAAAATGTGAAAAAAATATTTCTACATCCCATGGCCTTTCCCAACCATTTAAATTTTTCTCTTACAGGTCTAACACTTCTGAAAAACCAATACAACGCCCACCCGGAACAATATATAAAGCTAAACGAACCGTTCTCTGGGTAGTTACACGTACGAAAATCCCTATTGATTTACCTGTTTTTACAAGGAAATAAAATGTGAAAAAAATATTTCTACATCCCATGGCCTTTCCCAACCATTTAAATTTTTCTCTTACAGGTCTAACACTTCCGAAAAACCAATACAACGCCCACCCGGAACAATATATAAAGCTAAACGAACCGTTCACTGGGCACTTATCCGTACGAAAATCCCTATTGATTTACCTGTTTTTACGAAATAAAATGTGAAAAAAATATTTCTACATCCCATGGCCTTTCCCAACCATTTAAATTTTTGTCTTACATGTCTAACACTTCCGAAAAACCAATACAACGCACACCCGGAACAATATATAAAGCTAAACGAACCGTTCACTGGGCACTTATCTGTACGAAAATCCCTATTGATTTACCTGATTTTACAAGGAAATAAAATGTGGAAAAAATATTTCTACATCCCATGGCCTTTCCCAACCATTAAAATTTTTCTCTTACAGGTCTAACACTTCCGAAAAACCAATACAACGCCCACCCGGAACAATATATAAAGCTAAACGAACCGTTCACTGGGCACTTATCTGTACGAAAATCCCTATTGATTTACCTGTTTTTACAAGGAAATAAAATGTGAAAAAAATATTTCTACATCCCGTGGCCATTCCCAACCATTTAAAATTTTCTCTTACAGGTCTAACACTTTCGAAAAACCATTACAACGCCCACCCGGAACAATATATAAAGCTAAACGAACCGTTCACTGGGTACTTATCCGTACGAAAATCCCTATTGTTTTACCTGTTTTTACAAGGAAATAAAATGTGAAAAAAATATTTCTACATCCCATGGCCTTTCCCAACCATTTAAATTTTTCTCTTACAGGTCTAACACTTCCGAAAAACCAATACAACGCCCACCCGGAACAATATATAAAGCTAAACGAACCGTTTACTGGGTACTTACACGTCCGAAAATCCCTATTGATTTACCTGATTTTACAAGGAAATAAAATGTGGAAAAAATATTTCTATATCCCATGGCCTTTCCCAACCATTTAAATTTTTCTCTTACAGGTCTAACACTTCCGAAAAACCAATACAACGCCCACCCGGAACAATATATAAAGCTAAACGAACCGTTTACTGGGTACTTACACGTACGAAAATCCCTAATGATTTACCTGTTTTTACAACGAAATAAAATGTGAAAAATATATTTCTACATCCCATGGCCTTTCCCAACCATTTAAATTTTTCTCTTACAGGTCTAACACTTCTGAAAAACCAATACAACGCCCACCCGGAACAATATATAAAGCTAAACGAACCGTTCACTGGGCACTTATCCGTACAAAAATCCCTATTGTTTTACCTGTTTTTACAAGGAAATAAAATGTGAAAAAAATATTTCTACATCCCATGGCCTTTCCCAACCATTTAAAATTTTCTCTTACAGGCCTAACACTTCCGAAAAACCAATACAACACCCACCTGGAACAATATATAAAGCTAAACGAACCGTTCAATGGGCACTTATCCTTACGAAAATCCCTATTGATTTACCTGTTTTTACAAGGAAATAAAATGTGAAAAAAATATTTCTACATCCCATGGCCTTTCCCAACCATTTAAATTTTTCTCTTACAGGTCTAACACTTCTGAAAAACCAATACAACTCCCACCCGGAACAATGTATAAAGCTAAACGAACCGTTCTCTGGGTAGTTACACGTACGAAAATCCCTATTGATTTACCTGTTTTTACAAGGAAATAAAATGTGAAAAAAATATTTCTACATCCCATGGCCTTTCCCAACCATTTAAATCTTTCTCTTACAGGTCTAACACTTCCGAAAAACCAATACAACGCCCACCCGGAACAATATATAAAGCTAAACGAACCGTTCACTGGGCACTTATCCGTACGAAAATCCCTATTGATTTACCTGTTTTTACAAGGAAATAAAATGTGAAAAAAATATTTCTACATCCCATGGCCTTTCCCAACCATTTAAATTTTTGTCTTACATGTCTAACACTTCCGAAAAACCAATACAACGCACACCCGGAACAATATATAAAGCTAAACGAACCGTTCACTGGGCACTTATCTGTACGAAAATCCCTATTGATTTACCTGTTTTTACAGGGAAATAAAATGTGAAAAAAATATTTCTACATCCCATGGCCATTCCCAACCATTTAAAATTTTCTCTTACAGGTCTAACACTTCCGAAAAACCAATACAACGCCCACCCGGAACAATATATAAAGCTAAACGAACCGTTCACTGGGTACTTATACGTACGAAAATCCCTATTGATTTACCTGTTTTTACAGGGAAATAAAATGTGAAAAAAATATTTCTACATCCCATGGCCTTTCCCAACCATTTAAATTTTTCTCTTACAGGTCTAACACTTCGGAAAAACCAATACAACGCCTACCGGGAACAATATATAAAGCTAAACGAACCGTTCACTGGGCACTTATCCGTACGAAAATCCCTATTGATTTACCTGTTTTTACAAGGAAATAAAATGTGGAAAAAATATTTCTACATCCCATGGCCTTTCCCAACCATTTAAATTTTTCTCTTACAGGTCTAACACTTCCGAAAAACGAATACAACGCCCACCCGGAACAATATATAAAGCTAAACGAACCGTTCACTGGGCACTTATCCGTACGAAAATCCCTATTGATTTACCTGTTTTTACAAGGAAATAAAATGTGAAAAAAATATTTCTACATCTAATGGCCTTTCCCAACCATTTAAATTTTTCTCTTACAGGTCTAACACTTCTGAGAAACCAATACAATGCCCACCCGGAACAATATATAAAGCTAAACGAACCGTTCACTGGGTACTTATCCGTACGAAAATCCCTATTGATTTACCTGTTTTTACAAGGAATTAAAATGTGAAAAAAATATTTCTACATCCCATGGCCTTTCCCAACCATTTAAATTTTTCTCTTACAGGTCTAACACTTCCGAAAAACCAATACAACGCCCACCCGGAACAATATATAAAGCTAAACGAACCGTTCACTGGGTACTTATCCGTACGAAAATCCCTATTGATTTACCTGTTTTTACAAGGAAATAAAATGTGAAAAAAATATTTCTACATCCCATGGCCTTTCCCAACCATTTAAATTTTCTCTTACAGGTCTAACACTTCCGAAAAACCAATACAACGCCCACCCGGAACAATATATAAAGCTAAACGAACCGTTCACTGGGCACTTATCTGTACGAAAATCCCTATTGATTTACCTGTTTTTACAAGGAAATAAAATGTGAAAAAAATATTTCTACATCCCATGGCCATTCCCAACCATTTAAATTTTTCTCTTACAGGTCTAACACTTCCGAAAAACCAATACAACGCCCACCCGGAACAATATATAAAACTAAACGAACCGTTCACTGGGCACTTATCTGTACGAAAATCCCTATTGATTTACCTGTTTTTACAAGGAAATAAAATGTGAAAAAAATATTTCTACATCCCATGGCCTTTCCCAACGATTTAAATTTTTCTCTTACAGGTCTAACACTTCCGAAAAACCAATACAACGCCCACCCGGAACAATATATAAAGCTAAACGAACCGTTCACTGTGCACTTATCCGTACGAAAATCCCTATTGTTTTACCTGTTTTTACAAGGAAATAAAATGTGAAAAAAATATTTCTACATCCCATGGCCTTTCCCAACCATTTAAATTTTTCTCTTACAGGTCTAACACTTCCGAAAAACCAATACAACACCCACCTGGAACAATATATAAAGCTAAACGAACCGTTCACTGGGCACTTATCCTTTCGAAAATCCCTATTGATTTACCTGTATTTACAAGGAAATAAAATGTGAAAAAAATATTTCTACATCCCATGGCCTTTCCCAACCATTTAAATTTTTCTCTTACAGGTCTAACACTTCCGAAAAACCAATACAATGCCCACCCGGAACAATATATAAAGCTAAACGAACCGTTTACTGGGTACTTACACGTCCGAAAATCCCTATTGATTTACCTGATTTTACAAGGAAATAAAATGTGGAAAAAATATTTCTACATCCCATGGCCTTTCCCAACCATTTAAATTTTTCTCTTACAGGTCTAACACTTCTGAAAAACCAATACAACGCCCACCCGGAACAATATATAAAGCTAAACGAACCGTTCACTGGGCACTTATCTGTACGAAAATCCCTATTGATTTACCTGTTTTTACAAGGAAATAAAATGTGAAAAAAATATTTCTACATCCCGTGGCCATTCCCAACCATTTAAAATTTTCTCTTACAGGTCTAACACTTCCGAAAAACCATTACAACGCCCACCCGGAACAATATATAAAGCTAAACGAACCGTTCACTGGGTACTTATCCGTACGAAAATCCCTATTGTTTTACCTGTTTTTACAAGGAAATAAAATGTGAAAAAAATATTTCTACATCCCATGGCCTTTCCCAACCATTTAAATTTTTCTCTTACAGGTCTAACACTTCCGAAAAACCAATACAACGCCCACCCGGAACAATATATAAAGCTAAACGAACCGTTTACTGGGTACTTACACGTACGAAAATCCCTAATGATTTACCTGTTTTTACAACGAAATAAAATGTGAAAAATATATTTCTACATCCCATGGCCTTTCCCAACCATTTAAATTTTTCTCTTACAGGTCTAACACTTCTGAAAAACCAATACAACGCCCACCCGGAACAATATATAAAGCTAAACGAACCGTTCACTGGGCACTTATCCGTACAAAAATCCCTATTGTTTTACCTGTTTTTACAAGGAAATAAAATGTGAAAAAAATATTTCTACATCCCATGGCCTTTCCCAACCATTTAAAATTTTCTCTTACAGGCCTAACACTTCCGAAAAACCAATACAACACCCACCTGGAACAATATATAAAGCTAAACGAACCGTTCAATGGGCACTTATCCTTACGAAAATCCCTATTGATTTACCTGTTTTTACAAGGAAATAAAATGTGAAAAAAATATTTCTAAATCCCATGGCCTTTCCCAACCATTTAAATTTTTCTCTTACAGGTCTAACACTTCTGAAAAACCAATACAACTCCCACCCGGAACAATATATAAAGCTAAACGAACCGTTCTCTGGGTAGTTACACGTACGAAAATCCCTATTGATTTACCTGTTTTTACAAGGAAATAAAATGTGAAAAAAATATTTCTACATCCCATGGCCTTTCCCAACCATTTAAATCTTTCTCTTACAGGTCTAACACTTCCGAAAAACCAATACAACGCCCACCCGGAACAATATATAAAGCTAAACGAACCGTTCACTGGGCACTTATCCGTACGAAAATCCCTATTGATTTACCTGTTTTTACAAGGAAATAAAATGTGAAAAAAATATTTCTACATCCCATGGCCTTTCCCAACCATTTAAATTTTTGTCTTACATGTCTAACACTTCCGAAAAACCAATACAACGCACACCCGGAACAATATATAAAGCTAAACGAACCGTTCACTGGGCACTTATCTGTACGAAAATCCCTATTGATTTACCTGTTTTTACAAGGAAATAAAATGTGAAAAAAATATTTCTACATCCCATGGCCATTCCCAACCATTTAAAATTTTCTCTTACAGGTCTAACACTTCCGAAAAAACAATACAATGCCCACCCGGAACAATATATAAAGCTAAACGAACTGTTCACTGGGTACTTATCCGTACGAAAATCCCTATTGATTTACCTGTTTTTACAAGGAAATAAAATGTGGAAAAAATATTTCTACATCCCATGGCCTTTCCCAACGATTTAAATTTTTCTCTTACAGGTCTAACACTTCCGAAAAACCAATACAACGCCCACCCGGAACAATATATAAAGCTAAACGAACCGTTCACTGTGCACTTATCCGTACGAAAATCCCTATTGTTTTACCTGTTTTTACAAGGAAATAAAATGTGAAAAAAATATTTCTACATCCCATGGCCTTTCCCAACCATTTAAATTTTTCTCTTACAGGTCTAACACTTCCGAAAAACCAATACAACACCCACCCGGAACAATATATAAAGCTAAACGAACCGTTCACTGGGCACTTATCCTTTCGAAAATCCCTATTGATTTACCTGTTTTTACAAGGAAATAAAATGTGAAAAAAATATTTCTACATCCCATGGCCTTTCCCAACCATTTAAATTTTTCTCTTACAGGTCTAACACTTCCGAAAAACCAATACAACACCCACCCGGAACAATATATAAAGCTAAACGAACCGTTCACTGGGCACTTATCTGTACGAAAATCCCTATTGATTTACCTGTTTTTACAAGGAAATAAAATGTGAAAAAAATATTTCTACATCCCATGGCCATTCCCAACCATTTAAAATTTTCTCTTACAGGTCTAACACTTCCGAAAAACCATTACAACGCCCACCCGGAACAATATATAAAGCTAAACGAACCGTTCACTGGGTACTTATACGTACGAAAATCCCTATTGATTTACCTGTTTTTACAGGGAAATAAAATGTGAAAAAAATATTTCTACATCCCATGGCCTTTCCCAACCATTTAAATTTTTGTCTTACATGTCTAACACTTCCGAAAAACCAATACAACGCCCACCCGGAACAATATATAAAGCTAAACGAACCGTTCACTGGGCACTTATCTGTACGAAAATCCCTATTGATTTTCCTGTTTTTACAAGGAAATAAAATGTGAAAAAAATATTTCTACATCCCATGGCCATTCCCAACCATTTAAAATTTTCTCTTACAGGTCTAACACTTCCGAAAAACCAATACAACGCCCACCCGGAACAATATATAAAGCTAAACGAACCGTTCACTGGGTACTTATACGTACGAAAATCCCTATTGATTTACCTGTTTTTACAGGGAAATAAAATGTGAAAAAAATATTTCTACATCCCATGGCCTTTCCCAACCATTTAAATTTTTCTCTTACAGGTCTAACACTTCGGAAAAACCAATACAACGCCTACCGGGAACAATATATAAAGCTAAACGAACCGTTCACTGGGCACTTATCCGTACGAAAATCCCTATTGATTTACCTGTTTTTACAAGGAAATAAAATGTGGAAAAAATATTTCTACATCCCATGGCCTTTCCCAACCATTTAAATTTTTCTCTTACAGGTCTAACACTTCCGAAAAACGAATACAACGCCCACCCGGAACAATATATAAAGGTAAACGAACCGTTCACTGGGCACTTATCCGTACGAAAATCCCTATTGATTTACCTGTTTTTACAAGGAAATAAAATGTGAAAAAAATATTTCTACATCTAATGGCCTTTCCCAACCATTTAAATTTTTCTCTTACAGGTCTAACACTTCTGAGAAACCAATACAATGCCCACCCGGAACAATATATAAAGCTAAACGAACCGTTCACTGGGTACTTATCCGTACGAAAATCCCTATTGATTTACCTGTTTTTACAAGGAATTAAAATGTGAAAAAAATATTTCTACATCCCATGGCCTTTCCCAACCATTTAAATTTTTCTCTTACAGGTCTAACACTTCCGAAAAACCAATACAACGCCCACCCGGAACAATATATAAAGCTAAACGAACCGTTCACTGGGTACTTATCCGTACGAAAATCCCTATTGATTTACCTGTTTTTACAAGGAAATAAAATGTGAAAAAAATATTTCTACATCCCATGGCCTTTCCCAACCATTTAAATTTTCTCTTACAGGTCTAACACTTCCGAAAAACCAATACAACGCCCACCCGGAACAATATATAAAGCTAAACGAACCGTTCACTGGGCACTTATCTATACGAAAATCCCTATTGATTTACCTGTTTTTACAAGGAAATAAAATGTGAAAAAAATATTTCTACATCCCATGGCCATTCCCAACCATTTAAATTTTTCTCTTACAGGTCTAACACTTCCGAAAAACCAATACAACGCCCACCCGGAACAATATATAAAACTAAACGAACCGTTCACTGGGCACTTATCTGTACGAAAATCCCTATTGATTTACCTGTTTTTACAAGGAAATAAAATGTGAAAAAAATATTTCTACATCCCATGGCCTTTCCCAACCATTTAAATTTTTCTCTTACAGGTCTAACACTTCCGAAAAACCAATACAACGCCCACCCGGAACAATATATAAAGCTAAACGAACCGTTCACTGTGCACTTATCCGTACGAAAATCCCTATTGTTTTACCTGTTTTTACAAGGAAATAAAATGTGAAAAAAATATTTCTACATCCCATGGCCTTTCCCAACCATTTAAATTTTTCTCTTACAGGTCTAACACTTCCGAAAAACCAATACAACACCCACCTGGAACAATATATAAAGCTAAACGAACCGTTCACTGGGCACTTATCCTTTCGAAAATCCCTATTGATTTACCTGTATTTACAAGGAAATAAAATGTGAAAAAAATATTTCTACATCCCATGGCCTTTCCCAACCATTTAAATTTTTCTCTTACAGGTCTAACACTTCCGAAAAACCAATACAATGCCCACCCGGAACAATATATAAAGCTAAACGAACCGTTTACTGGGTACTTACACGTCCGAAAATCCCTATTGATTTACCTGATTTTACAAGGAAATAAAATGTGGAAAAAATATTTCTACATCCCATGGCCTTTCCCAACCATTAAAATTTTTCTCTTACAGGTCTAACACTTCCGAAAAACCAATACAACGCCCACCCGGAACAATATATAAAGCTAAACGAACCGTTCACTGGGCACTTATCTGTACGAAAATCCCTATTGATTTACCTGTTTTTACAAGGAAATAAAATGTGAAAAAAATATTTCTACATCCCGTGGCCATTCCCAACCATTTAAAATTTTCTCTTACAGGTCTAACACTTCCGAAAAACCATTACAACGCCCACCCGGAACAATATATAAAGCTAAACGAACCGTTCACTGGGTACTTATCCGTACGAAAATCCCTATTGTTTTACCTGTTTTTACAAGGAAATAAAATGTGAAAAAAATATTTCTACATCCCATGGCCTTTCCCAACCATTTAAATTTTTCTCTTACAGGTCTAACACTTCCGAAAAACCAATACAACGCCCACCCGGAACAATATATAAAGCTAAACGAACCGTTTACTGGGTACTTACACGTCCGAAAATCCCTATTGATTTACCTGATTTTACAAGGAAATAAAATGTGGAAAAAATATTTCTATATCCCATGGCCTTTCCCAACCATTTAAATTTTTCTCTTACAGGTCTAACACTTCCGAAAAACCAATACAACGCCCACCCGGAACAATATATAAAGCTAAACGAACCGTTTACTGGGTACTTACACGTACGAAAATCCCTAATGATTTACCTGTTTTTACAACGAAATAAAATGTGAAAAATATATTTCTACATCCCATGGCCTTTCCCAACCATTTAAATTTTTCTCTTACAGGTCTAACACTTCTGAAAAACCAATACAACGCCCACCCGGAACAATATATAAAGCTAAACGAACCGTTCACTGGACACTTATCCGTACAAAAATCCCTATTGTTTTACCTGTTTTTACAAGGAAATAAAATGTGAAAAAAATATTTCTACATCCCATGGCCTTTCCCAACCATTTAAAATTTTCTCTTACAGGCCTAACACTTCCGAAAAACCAATACAACACCCACCTGGAACAATATATAAAGCTAAACGAACCGTTCAATGGGCACTTATCCTTACGAAAATCCCTATTGATTTACCTGTTTTTACAAGGAAATAAAATGTGAAAAAAATATTTCTACATCCCATGGCCTTTCCCAACCATTTAAATTTTTCTCTTACAGGTCTAACACTTCTGAAAAACCAATACAACTCCCACCCGGAACAATATATAAAGCTAAACGAACCGTTCTCTGGGTAGTTACACGTACGAAAATCCCTATTGATTTACCTGTTTTTACAAGGAAATAAAATGTGAAAAAAATATTTCTACATCCCATGGCCTTTCCCAACCATTTAAATCTTTCTCTTACAGGTCTAACACTTCCGAAAAACCAATACAACGCCCACCCGGAACAATATATAAAGCTAAACGAACCGTTCACTGGGCACTTATCCGTACGAAAATCCCTATTGATTTACCTGTTTTTACAAGGAAATAAAATGTGAAAAAAATATTTCTACATCCCATGGCCTTTCCCAACCATTTAAATTTTTGTCTTACATGTCTAACACTTCCGAAAAACCAATACAACGCACACCCGGAACAATATATAAAGCTAAACGAACCGTTCACTGGGCACTTATCTGTACGAAAATCCCTATTGATTTACCTGTTTTTACAGGGAAATAAAATGTGAAAAAAATATTTCTACATCCCATGGCCATTCCCAACCATTTAAAATTTTCTCTTAGAGGTCTAACACTTCCGAAAAACCAATACAACGCCCACCCGGAACAATATATAAAGCTAAACGAACCGTTCACTGGGTACTTATACGTACGAAAATCCCTATTGATTTACCTGTTTTTACAGGGAAATAAAATGTGAAAAAAATATTTCTACATCCCATGGCCTTTCCCAACCATTTAAATTTTTCTCTTACAGGTCTAACACTTCGGAAAAACCAATACAACGCCTACCGGGAACAATATATAAAGCTAAACGAACCGTTCACTGGGCACTTATCCGTACGAAAATCCCTATTGATTTACCTGTTTTTACAAGGAAATAAAATGTGGAAAAAATATTTCTACATCCCATGGCCTTTCCCAACCATTTAAATTTTTCTCTTACAGGTCTAACACTTCCGAAAAACGAATACAACGCCCACCCGGAACAATATATAAAGGTAAACGAACCGTTCACTGGGCACTTATCCGTACCAAAATCCCTATTGATTTACCTGTTTTTACAAGGAAATAAAATGTGAAAAAAATATTTCTACATCTAATGGCCTTTCCCAACCATTTAAATTTTTCTCTTACAGGTCTAACACTTCTGAGAAACCAATACAATGCCCACCCGGAACAATATATAAAGCTAAACGAACCGTTCACTGGGTACTTATCCGTACGAAAATCCCTATTGATTTACCTGTTTTTACAAGGAATTAAAATGTGAAAAAAATATTTCTACATCCCATGGCCTTTCCCAACCATTTAAATTTTTCTCTTACAGGTCTAACACTTCCGAAAAACCAATACAACGCCCACCCGGAACAATATATAAAGCTAAACGAACCGTTCACTGGGTACTTATCCGTACGAAAATCCCTATTGATTTACCTGTTTTTACAAGGAAATAAAATGTGAAAAAAATATTTCTACATCCCATGGCCTTTCCCAACCATTTAAATTTTCTCTTACAGGTCTAACACTTCCGAAAAACCAATACAACGCCCACCCGGAACAATATATAAAGCTAAACGAACCGTTCACTGGGCACTTATCTGTACGAAAATCCCTATTGATTTACCTGTTTTTACAAGGAAATAAAATGTGAAAAAAATATTTCTACATCCCATGGCCATTCCCAACCATTTAAATTTTTCTCTTACAGGTCTAACACTTCCGAAAAACCAATACAACGCCCACCCGGAACAATATATAAAACTAAACGAACCGTTCACTGGGCACTTATCTGTACGAAAATCCCTATTGATTTACCTGTTTTTACAAGGAAATAAAATGTGAAAAAAATATTTCTACATCCCATGGCCTTTCCCAACGATTTAAATTTTTCTCTTACAGGTCTAACACTTCCGAAAAACCAATACAACGCCCACCCGGAACAATATATAAAGCTAAACGAACCGTTCACTGTGCACTTATCCGTACGAAAATCCCTATTGTTTTACCTGTTTTTACAAGGAAATAAAATGTGAAAAAAATATTTCTACATCCCATGGCCTTTCCCAACCATTTAAATTTTTCTCTTACAGGTCTAACACTTCTGAAAAACCAATACAACACCCACCTGGAACAATATATAAAGCTAAACGAACCGTTCACTGGGCACTTATCCTTTCGAAAATCCCTATTGATTTACCTGTATTTACAAGGAAATAAAATGTGAAAAAAATATTTCTACATCCCATGGCCTTTCCCAACCATTTAAATTTTTCTCTTACAGGTCTAACACTTCCGAAAAACCAATACAATGCCCACCCGGAACAATATATAAAGCTAAACGAACCGTTTACTGGGTACTTACACGTCCGAAAATCCCTATTGATTTACCTGATTTTACAAGGAAATAAAATGTGGAAAAAATATTTCTACATCCCATGGCCTTTCCCAACCATTTAAATTTTTCTCTTACAGGTCTAACACTTCCGAAAAACCAATACAACGCCCACCCGGAACAATATATAAAGCTAAACGAACCGTTCACTGGGCACTTATCTGTACGAAAATCCCTATTGATTTACCTGTTTTTACAAGGAAATAAAATGTGAAAAAAATATTTCTACATCCCGTGGCCATTCCCAACCATTTAAAATTTTCTCTTACAGGTCTAACACTTCCGAAAAACCATTACAACGCCCACCCGGAACAATATATAAAGCTAAACGAACCGTTCACTGGGTACTTATCCGTACGAAAATCCCTATTGTTTTACCTGTTTTTACAAGGAAATAAAATGTGAAAAAAATATTTCTACATCCCATGGCCTTTCCCAACCATTTAAATTTTTCTCTTACAGGTCTAACACTTCCGAAAAACCAATACAACGCCCACCCGGAACAATATATAAAGCTAAACGAACCGTTTACTGGGTACTTACACGTACGAAAATCCCTAATGATTTACCTGTTTTTACAACGAAATAAAATGTGAAAAATATATTTCTACATCCCATGGCCTTTCCCAACCATTTAAATTTTTCTCTTACAGGTCTAACACTTCTGAAAAACCAATACAACGCCCACCCGGAACAATATATAAAGCTAAACGAACCGTTCACTGGGCACTTATCCGTACAAAAATCCCTATTGTTTTACCTGTTTTTACAAGGAAATAAAATGTGAAAAAAATATTTCTACATCCCATGGCCTTTCCCAACCATTTAAAATTTTCTCTTACAGGCCTAACACTTCCGAAAAACCAATACAACACCCACCTGGAACAATATATAAAGCTAAACGAACCGTTCAATGGGCACTTATCCTTACGAAAATCCCTATTGATTTACCTGTTTTTACAAGGAAATAAAATGTGAAAAAAATATTTCTACATCCCATGGCCTTTCCCAACCATTTAAATTTTTCTCTTACAGGTCTAACACTTCTGAAAAACCAATACAACTCCCACCCGGAACAATATATAAAGCTAAACGAACCGTTCTCTGGGTAGTTACACGTACGAAAATCCCTATTGATTTACCTGTTTTTACAAGGAAATAAAATGTGAAAAAAATATTTCTACATCCCATGGCCTTTCCCAACCATTTAAATCTTTCTCTTACAGGTCTAACACTTCCGAAAAACCAATACAACGCCCACCCGGAACAATATATAAAGCTAAACGAACCGTTCACTGGGCACTTATCCGTACGAAAATCCCTATTGATTTACCTGTTTTTACAAGGAAATAAAATGTGAAAAAAATATTTCTACATCCCATGGCCTTTCCCAACCATTTAAATTTTTGTCTTACATGTCTAACACTTCCGAAAAACCAATACAACGCACACCCGGAACAATATATAAAGCTAAACGAACCGTTCACTGGGCACTTATCTGTACGAAAATCCCTATTGATTTACCTGTTTTTACAAGGAAATAAAATGTGAAAAAAATATTTCTACATCCCATGGCCATTCCCAACCATTTAAAATTTTCTCTTACAGGTCTAACACTTCCGAAAAAACAATACAATGCCCACCCGGAACAATATATAAAGCTAAACGAACTGTTCACTGGGTACTTATCCGTACGAAAATCCCTATTGATTTACCTGTTTTTACAAGGAAATAAAATGTGGAAAAAATATTTCTACATCCCATGGCCTTTCCCAACGATTTAAATTTTTCTCTTACAGGTCTAACACTTCCGAAAAACCAATACAACGCCCACCCGGAACAATATATAAAGCTAAACGAACCGTTCACTGTGCACTTATCCGTACGAAAATCCCTATTGTTTTACCTGTTTTTACAAGGAAATAAAATGTGAAAAAAATATTTCTACATCCCATGGCCTTTCCCAACCATTTAAATTTTTCTCTTACAGGTCTAACACTTCCGAAAAACCAATACAACACCCACCTGGAACAATATATAAAGCTAAACGAACCGTTCACTGGGCACTTATCCTTTCGAAAATCCCTATTGATTTACCTGTATTTACAAGGAAATAAAATGTGAAAAAAATATTTCTACATCCCATGGCCTTTCCCAACCATTTAAATTTTTCTCTTACAGGTCTAACACTTCCGAAAAACCAATACAATGCCCACCCGGAACAATATATAAAGCTAAACGAACCGTTTACTGGGTACTTACACGTCCGAAAATCCCTATTGATTTACCTGATTTTACAAGGAAATAAAATGTGGAAAAAATATTTCTACATCCCATGGCCTTTCCCAACCATTTTAATTTTTCTCTTACAGGTCTAACACTTCCGAAAAACCAATACAACGCCCACCCGGAACAATATATAAAGCTAAACGAACCGTTCACTGGGCACTTATCTGTACGAAAATCCCTATTGATTTACCTGTTTTTACAAGGAAATAAAATGTGAAAAAAATATTTCTACATCCCGTGGCCATTCCCAACCATTTAAAATTTTCTCTTACAGGTCTAACACTTCCGAAAAAACAATACAATGCCCACCCGGAACAATATATAAAGCTAAACGAACTGTTCACTGGGTACTTATCCGTACGAAAATCCCTATTGATTTACCTGTTTTTACAAGGAAATAAAATGTGGAAAAAATATTTCTACATCCCATGGCCTTTCCCAACGATTTAAATTTTTCTCTTACAGGTCTAACACTTCCGAAAAACCAATACAACGCCCACCCGGAACAATATATAAAGCTAAACGAACCGTTCACTGTGCACTTATCCGTACGAAAATCCCTATTGTTTTACCTGTTTTTACAAGGAAATAAAATGTGAAAAAAATATTTCTACATCCCATGGCCTTTCCCAACCATTTAAATTTTTCTCTTACAGGTCTAACACTTCCGAAAAACCAATACAACACCCACCTGGAACAATATATAAAGCTAAACGAACCGTTCACTGGGCACTTATCCTTTCGAAAATCCCTATTGATTTACCTGTATTTACAAGGAAATAAAATGTGAAAAAAATATTTCTACATCCCATGGCCTTTCCCAACCATTTAAATTTTTCTCTTACAGGTCTAACACTTCCGAAAAACCAATACAATGCCCACCCGGAACAATATATAAAGCTAAACGAACCGTTTACTGGGTACTTACACGTCCGAAAATCCCTATTGATTTACCTGATTTTACAAGGAAATAAAATGTGGAAAAAATATTTCTACATCCCATGGCCTTTCCCAACCATTTTAATTTTTCTCTTACAGGTCTAACACTTCCGAAAAACCAATACAACGCCCACCCGGAACAATATATAAAGCTAAACGAACCGTTCACTGGGCACTTATCTGTACGAAAATCCCTATTGATTTACCTGTTTTTACAAGGAAATAAAATGTGAAAAAAATATTTCTACATCCCGTGGCCATTCCCAACCATTTAAAATTTTCTCTTACAGGTCTAACACTTCCGAAAAACCATTACAACGCCCACCCGGAACAATATATAAAGCTAAACGAACCGTTCACTGGGTACTTATCCGTACGAAAATCCCTATTGTTTTACCTGTTTTTACAAGGAAATAAAATGTGAAAAAAATATTTCTACATCCCATGGCCTTTCCCAACCATTTAAATTTTTCTCTTACAGGTCTAACACTTCCGAAAAACCAATACAACGCCCACCCGGAACAATATATGAAACTAAACGAACCGTTCACTGGGCACTTATCTGTACGAAAATCCCTATTGATTTACCTGTTTTTACAAGGAAATAAAATGTGAAAAAAATATTTCTACATCCCATGGCCTTTCCCAACGATTTAAATTTTTCTCTTACAGGTCTAACACTTCCGAAAAACCAATACAACGCCCACCCGGAACAATATATAAAGCTAAACGAACCGTTCACTGTGCACTTATCCGTACGAAAATCCCTATTGTTTTACCTGTTTTTACAAGGAAATAAAATGTGAAAAAAATATTTCTACATCCCATGGCCTTTCCCAACCATTTAAATTTTTCTCTTACAGGTCTAACACTTCCGAAAAACCAATACAATGCCCACCCGGAACAATATATAAAGCTAAACGAACCGTTTACTGGGTACTTACACGTCCGAAAATCCCTATTGATTTACCTGATTTTACAAGGAAATAAAATGTGGAAAAAATATTTCTACATCCCATGGCCTTTCCCAACCATTTAAATTTTTCTCTTACAGGTCTAACACTTCCGAAAAACCAATACAACGCCCACCCGGAACAATATATAAAGCTAAACGAACCGTTCACTGGGCACTTATCTGTACGAAAATCCCTATTGATTTACCTGTTTTTACAAGGAAATAAAATGTGAAAAAAATATTTCTACATCCCGTGGCCATTCCCAACCATTTAAAATTTTCTCTTACAGGTCTAACACTTCCGAAAAACCATTACAACGCCCACCCGGAACAATATATAAAGCTAAACGAACCGTTCACTGGGTACTTATCCGTACGAAAATCCCTATTGTTTTACCTGTTTTTACAAGGAAATAAAATGTGAAAAAAATATTTCTACATCCCGTGGCCATTCCCAACCATTTAAAATTTTCTCTTACAGGTCTAACACTTCCGAAAAACCATTACAACGCCCACCCGGAACAATATATAAAGCTAAACGAACCGTTCACTGGGTACTTATCCGTACGAAAATCCCTATTGATTTACCTGTTTTTACAAGGAAATAAAATGTGAAAAAAATATTTCTACATCCCGTGGCCTTTCCCAACCATTTAAATTTTTCTCTTACAGGTCTAACACTTCCGAAAAACCAATACAACGCCCACCCGGAACAATATATGAAACTAAACGAACCGTTCACTGGGCACTTATCTGTACGAAAATCCCTATTGATTTACCTGTTTTTACAAGGAAATAAAATGTGAAAAAAATATTTCTACATCCCATGGCCTTTCCCAACGATTTAAATTTTTCTCTTACAGGTCTAACACTTCCGAAAAACCAATACAACGCCCACCCGGAACAATATATAAAGCTAAACGAACCGTTCACTGTGCACTTATCCGTACGAAAATCCCTATTGTTTTACCTGTTTTTACAAGGAAATAAAATGTGAAAAAAATATTTCTACATCCCATGGCCTTTCCCAACCATTTAAATTTTTCTCTTACAGGTCTAACACTTCCGAAAAACCAATACAACACCCACCCGGAACAATATATAAAGCTAAACGAACCGTTCACTGGGCACTTATCCTTTCGAAAATCCCTATTGATTTACCTGTTTTTACAAGGAAATAAAATGTGAAAAAAATATTTCTACATCCCATGGCCTTTCCCAACCATTTAAATTTTTCTCTTACAGGTCTAACACTTCCGAAAAACCAATACAACACCCACCCGGAACAATATATAAAGCTAAACGAACCGTTCACTGGGCACTTATCTGTACGAAAATCCCTATTGATTTACCTGTTTTTACAAGGAAATAAAATGTGTAAAAAATATTTCTACATCCCATGGCCATTCCCAACCATTTAAAATTCTCTCTTACAGGTCTAACACTTCCGAAAAACCATTACAACGCCCACCCGGAACAATATATAAAGCTAAACGAACCGTTCACTGGGTACTTATACGTACGAAAATCCCTATTGATTTACCTGTTTTTACAGGGAAATAAAATGTGAAAAAAATATTTCTACATCCCATGGCCTTTCCCAACCATTTAAATTTTTGTCTTACATGTCTAACACTTCCGAAAAACCAATACAACGCCCACCCGGAACAATATATAAAGCTAAACGAACCGTTCACTGGGCACTTATCTGTACGAAAATCCCTATTGATTTTCCTGTTTTTACAAGGAAATAAAATGTGAAAAAAATATTTCTACATCCCATGGCCATTCCCAACCATTTAAAATTTTCTCTTACAGGTCTAACACTTCCGAAAAACCAATACAACGCCCACCCGGAACAATATATAAAGCTAAACGAACCGTTCACTGGGTACTTATACGTACGAAAATCCCTATTGATTTACCTGTTTTTACAGGGAAATAAAATGTGAAAAAAATATTTCTACATCCCATGGCCTTTCCCAACCATTTAAATTTTTCTCTTACAGGTCTAACACTTCGGAAAAACCAATACAACGCCTACCGGGAACAATATATAAAGCTAAACGAACCGTTCACTGGGCACTTATCCGTACGAAAATCCCTATTGATTTACCTGTTTTTACAAGGAAATAAAATGTGGAAAAAATATTTCTACATCCCATGGCCTTTCCCAACCATTTAAATTTTTCTCTTACAGGTCTAACACTTCCGAAAAACGAATACAACGCCCACCCGGAACAATATATAAAGGTAAACGAACCGTTCACTGGGCACTTATCCGTACGAAAATCCCTATTGATTTACCTGTTTTTACAAGGAAATAAAATGTGAAAAAAATATTTCTACATCTAATGGCCTTTCCCAACCATTTAAATTTTTCTCTTACAGGTCTAACACTTCTGAGAAACCAATACAATGCCCACCCGGAACAATATATAAAGCTAAACGAACCGTTCACTGGGTACTTATCCGTACGAAAATCCCTATTGATTTACCTGTTTTTACAAGGAATTAAAATGTGAAAAAAATATTTCTACATCCCATGGCCTTTCCCAACCATTTAAATTTTTCTCTTACAGGTCTAACACTTCCGAAAAACCAATACAACGCCCACCCGGAACAATATATAAAGCTAAACGAACCGTTCACTGGGTACTTATCCGTACGAAAACCCCTATTGATTTACCTGTTTTTACAAGGAAATAAAATGTGAAAAAAATATTTCTACATCCCATGGCCTTTCCCAACCATTTAAATTTTCTCTTACAGGTCTAACACTTCCGAAAAACCAATACAACGCCCACCCGGAACAATATATAAAGCTAAACGAACCGTTCACTGGGCACTTATCTGTACGAAAATCCCTATTGATTTACCTGTTTTTACAAGGAAATAAAATGTGAAAAAAATATTTCTACATCCCATGGCCATTCCCAACCATTTAAATTTTTCTCTTACAGGTCTAACACTTCCGAAAAACCAATACAACGCCCACCCGGAACAATATATAAAACTAAACGAACCGTTCACTGGGCACTTATCTGTACGAAAATCCCTATTGATTTACCTGTTTTTACAAGGAAATAAAATGTGAAAAAAATATTTCTACATCCCATGGCCTTTCCCAACGATTTAAATTTTTCTCTTACAGGTCTAACACTTCCGAAAAACCAATACAACGCCCACCCGGAACAATATATAAAGCTAAACGAACCGTTCACTGTGCACTTATCCGTACGAAAATCCCTATTGTTTTACCTGTTTTTACAAGGAAATAAAATGTGAAAAAAATATTTCTACATCCCATGGCCTTTCCCAACCATTTAAATTTTTCTCTTACAGGTCTAACACTTCCGAAAAACCAATACAACACCCACCTGGAACAATATATAAAGCTAAACGAACCGTTCACTGGGCACTTATCCTTTCGAAAATCCCTATTGATTTACCTGTATTTACAAGGAAATAAAATGTGAAAAAAATATTTCTACATCCCATGGCCTTTCCCAACCATTTAAATTTTTCTCTTACAGGTCTAACACTTCCGAAAAACCAATACAATGCCCACCCGGAACAATATATAAAGCTAAACGAACCGTTTACTGGGTACTTACACGTCCGAAAATCCCTATTGATTTACCTGATTTTACAAGGAAATAAAATGTGGAAAAAATATTTCTACATCCCATGGCCTTTCCCAACCATTTAAATTTTTCTCTTACAGGTCTAACACTTCCGAAAAACCAATACAACGCCCACCCGGAACAATATATAAAGCTAAACGAACCGTTCACTGGGCACTTATCTGTACGAAAATCCCTATTGATTTACCTGTTTTTACAAGGAAATAAAATGTGAAAAAAATATTTCTACATCCCATGGCCATTCCCAACCATTTAAAATTTTCTCTTACAGGTCTAACACTTCCGAAAAACCAATACAACGCCCACCCGGAACAATATATAAAGCTAAACGAACCGTTCACTGGGTACTTATACGTACGAAAATCCCTATTGATTTACCTGTTTTTACAGGGAAATAAAATGTGAAAAAAATATTTCTACATCCCATGGCCTTTCCCAACCATTTAAATTTTTCTCTTACAGGTCTAACACTTCGGAAAAACCAATACAACGCCTACCGGGAACAATATATAAAGCTAAACGAACCGTTCACTGGGCACTTATCCGTACGAAAATCCCTATTGATTTACCTGTTTTTACAAGGAAATAAAATGTGGAAAAAATATTTCTACATCCCATGGCCTTTCCCAACCATTTAAATTTTTCTCTTACAGGTCTAACACTTCCGAAAAACGAATACAACGCCCACCCGGAACAATATATAAAGGTAAACGAACCGTTCACTGGGCACTTATCCGTACGAAAATCCCTATTGATTTACCTGTTTTTACAAGGAAATAAAATGTGAAAAAAATATTTCTACATCTAATGGCCTTTCCCAACCATTTAAATTTTTCTCTTACAGGTCTAACACTTCTGAGAAACCAATACAATGCCCACCCGGAACAATATATAAAGCTAAACGAACCGTTCACTGGGTACTTATCCGTACGAAAATCCCTATTGATTTACCTGTTTTTACAAGGAATTAAAATGTGAAAAAAATATTTCTACATCCCATGGCCTTTCCCAACCATTTAAATTTTTCTCTTACAGGTCTAACACTTCCGAAAAACCAATACAACGCCCACCCGGAACAATATATAAAGCTAAACGAACCGTTCACTGGGTACTTATCCGTACGAAAATCCCTATTGATTTACCTGTTTTTACAAGGAAATAAAATGTGAAAAAAATATTTCTACATCCCATGGCCTTTCCCAACCATTTAAATTTTCTCTTACAGGTCTAACACTTCCGAAAAACCAATACAACGCCCACCCGGAACAATATATAAAGCTAAACGAACCGTTCACTGGGCACTTATCTGTACGAAAATCCCTATTGATTTACCTGTTTTTACAAGGAAATAAAATGTGAAAAAAATATTTCTACATCTAATGGCCTTTCCCAACCATTTAAATTTTTCTCTTACAGGTCTAACACTTCTGAGAAACCAATACAATGCCCACCCGGAACAATATATAAAGCTAAACGAACCGTTCACTGGGTACTTATCCGTACGAAAATCCCTATTGATTTACCTGTTTTTACAAGGAATTAAAATGTGAAAAAAATATTTCTACATCCCATGGCCTTTCCCAACCATTTAAATTTTTCTCTTACAGGTCTAACACTTCCGAAAAACCAATACAACGCCCACCCGGAACAATATATAAAGCTAAACGAACCGTTCACTGGGTACTTATCCGTACGAAAATCCCTATTGATTTACCTGTTTTTACAAGGAAATAAAATGTGAAAAAAATATTTCTACATCCCATGGCCTTTCCCAACCATTTAAATTTTCTCTTACAGGTCTAACACTTCCGAAAAACCAATACAACGCCCACCCGGAACAATATATAAAGCTAAACGAACCGTTCACTGGGCACTTATCTGTACGAAAATCCCTATTGATTTACCTGTTTTTACAAGGAAATAAAATGTGAAAAAAATATTTCTACATCCCATGGCCATTCCCAACCATTTAAATTTTTCTCTTACAGGTCTAACACTTCCGAAAAACCAATACAACGCCCACCCGGAACAATATATAAAACTAAACGAACCGTTCACTGGGCACTTATCTGTACGAAAATCCCTATTGATTTACCTGTTTTTACAAGGAAATAAAATGTGAAAAAAATATTTCTACATCCCATGGCCTTTCCCAACGATTTAAATTTTTCTCTTACAGGTCTAACACTTCCGAAAAACCAATACAACGCCCACCCGGAACAATATATAAAGCTAAACGAACCGTTCACTGTGCACTTATCCGTACGAAAATCCCTATTGTTTTACCTGTTTTTACAAGGAAATAAAATGTGAAAAAAATATTTCTACATCCCATGGCCTTTCCCAACCATTTAAATTTTTCTCTTACAGGTCTAACACTTCCGAAAAACCAATACAACACCCACCTGGAACAATATATAAAGCTAAACGAACCGTTCACTGGGCACTTATCCTTTCGAAAATCCCTATTGATTTACCTGTATTTACAAGGAAATAAAATGTGAAAAAAATATTTCTACATCCCATGGCCTTTCCCAACCATTTAAATTTTTCTCTTACAGGTCTAACACTTCCGAAAAACCAATACAATGCCCACCCGGAACAATATATAAAGCTAAACGAACCGTTTACTGGGTACTTACACGTCCGAAAATCCCTATTGATTTACCTGATTTTACAAGGAAATAAAATGTGGAAAAAATATTTCTACATCCCATGGCCTTTCCCAACCATTTAAATTTTTCTCTTACAGGTCTAACACTTCCGAAAAACCAATACAACGCCCACCCGGAACAATATATTAAGCTAAACGAACCGTTCACTGGGCACTTATCTGTACGAAAATCCCTATTGATTTACCTGTTTTTACAAGGAAATAAAATGTGAAAAAAATATTTCTACATCCCATGGCCATTCCCAACCATTTAAAATTTTCTCTTACAGGTCTAACACTTCCGAAAAACCAATACAACGCCCACCCGGAACAATATATAAAGCTAAACGAACCGTTCACTGGGTACTTATACGTACGAAAATCCCTATTGATTTACCTGTTTTTACAGGGAAATAAAATGTGAAAAAAATATTTCTACATCCCATGGCCTTTCCCAACCATTTAAATTTTTCTCTTACAGGTCTAACACTTCGGAAAAACCAATACAACGCCTACCGGGAACAATATATAAAGCTAAACGAACCGTTCACTGGGCACTTATCCGTACGAAAATCCCTATTGATTTACCTGTTTTTACAAGGAAATAAAATGTGGAAAAAATATTTCTACATCCCATGGCCTTTCCCAACCATTTAAATTTTTCTCTTACAGGTCTAACACTTCCGAAAAACGAATACAACGCCCACCCGGAACAATATATAAAGGTAAACGAACCGTTCACTGGGCACTTATCCGTACGAAAATCCCTATTGATTTACCTGTTTTTACAAGGAAATAAAATGTGAAAAAAATATTTCTACATCTAATGGCCTTTCCCAACCATTTAAATTTTTCTCTTACAGGTCTAACACTTCTGAGAAACCAATACAATGCCCACCCGGAACAATATATAAAGCTAAACGAACCGTTCACTGGGTACTTATCCGTACGAAAATCCCTATTGATTTACCTGTTTTTACAAGGAATTAAAATGTGAAAAAAATATTTCTACATCCCATGGCCTTTCCCAACCATTTAAATTTTTCTCTTACAGGTCTAACACTTCCGAAAAACCAATACAACGCCCACCCGGAACAATATATAAAGCTAAACGAACCGTTCACTGGGTACTTATCCGTACGAAAATCCCTATTGATTTACCTGTTTTTACAAGGAAATAAAATGTGAAAAAAATATTTCTACATCCCATGGCCTTTCCCAACCATTTAAATTTTCTCTTACAGGTCTAACACTTCCGAAAAACCAATACAACGCCCACCCGGAACAATATATAAAGCTAAACGAACCGTTCACTGGGCACTTATCTGTACGAAAATCCCTATTGATTTACCTGTTTTTACAAGGAAATAAAATGTGAAAAAAATATTTCTACATCCCATGGCCATTCCCAACCATTTAAATTTTTCTCTTACAGGTCTAACACTTCCGAAAAACCAATACAACGCCCACCCGGAACAATATATAAAACTAAACGAACCGTTCACTGGGCACTTATCTGTACGAAAATCCCTATTGATTTACCTGTTTTTACAAGGAAATAAAATGTGAAAAAAATATTTCTACATCCCATGGCCTTTCCCAACGATTTAAATTTTTCTCTTACAGG